>NC_141541.1:113880000-114085000 GCF_021556685.1 Rattus norvegicus | reverse complement strand
ATGGGATCAGTGATCCCTAAAACCACCTCTTTCAAACCGTATGAAGAGATTACTTGCTGGGGCGTCGGGGAAATGCAGGTCGCCAGTGGACTCTTCCTAACAGAGCAACTCATTAGAATGTGTGAGGAAGATCTGTTTCCCGTTTTATAACCTTGTGCGGAAAAATCATTAAATGTGAACATCCATTATTACACGTGGTCGTTGCCAGAAATGTGGAAGTTGTTATGCTGTAGACACATAGAACACAAAGCTAGTTAGCAGATGACAACATTCCCTGGACAACCTCCCCAGAAACATCACTCTTAATTAAGTAAGGACCCAGCGATGCACAGCCAGACCATAAAAGCGACTGGAGCATGGAAACCCATTCTTGTGAGAGATGAGCAAACCTGGCCCTGAAGCCTTCTGGACCCCACTCCTATCCCGGGCTCACTTTTCCTTGCCTGGAAAGCAATGAGGCTGGCTTATTTGGTTTCTAAATTTCCTTCAGGCTTATTCTGTACCATGGCTGGCAGCAAGAAAAATCCTTGCGGCCCTCTCCCCCGCTGTCTGTCCCACACTCTCAGAGCTGACTGACTTGGTTGCTAGTCACTCTTCACAGGAAACCATTTGCACAATCTATGAATGAATCAGATGCTGCTCAAGATGGCGAGAGAAAGCAGAGCATTGCGTCCCACTGCACGAAGTCCCCATCTGTGTCGCTACAGCGCCTGTGCCCCTCACCACCCAACCTCCATGTCCGTCCCCTTATGACACATCATGCTTGCTTTTATTGCCTTTTGCTTCCTCGCCTTTCTCTGGAGTGCTCTGCTCCTTGCTCTGTGGATCTGAGTCTATAACCTAAATCTTCAGTTTTCACAAGAGCTTCAAGCCTTTACCTCTAACCCAGGCGGAATAGCCAGGCAAAGAAAGCAGTGGGCAGCTGGAGAGGAAGCTAATGAGCACAGACTTGTCCATCTGCTCTGTGCAAGATAAAAAACGGGCAGAGATAGGGCCAAGTCTTAGGGAGACACCCTCCTCCTTCCTTCCATTCCCCTCCTTCCTTGGTCTGCCAGATAGAGCATAGCCCACTGTGTAACTGCAGATGGTTACTTCAAGACCACTGGATCTCATCCTGTGCATCAACCTTTGGTGGTTGAATGACTCTTTCACAGGGGTCGTCTAAGACTATTGTTAAATGAGTATTTACAGTGTGATTCATAATGGTAGCAAAATTACAGCTATGAAGTAGCAACAAAGGTAATTTATGGTTGAGGGTCAACCCAACATGAGGAGCTGGACTGAAAAAGTTGAAGCACTAGGAAGGTTGAGAACCACTGTTCTAGACAGTCTTGCAGCCCTTGGGGCTCTGATTCTCAATTCCTAAAAGGACAGTTCAGATGCCCTGCCAGGGTCCAGTTGGTTCTAGTCAGAGAAATGATGTAACCCGACGTAACCAGGACGTCTGTGGTTGCACCTCTATGGATTAAGTGTGGGACTCAGACTCGTCAGGGAGAGAGGAGAGCTACTTTCTTGAGAGTCTAAGAATGATTCAGTGGGAAACAAACATCGTCTGACCGTCACATCTTAGCCACAGGATAGGATCACTGTAATTTTTCTTCACCTATTAGTCATCTCACAGTTGACGGGCAAGTTTGCTAATCTTGGTCACTTGGGGCGTCCTTATCTACTCTTCTTGCTCCCTGAGCTGACCCTGGCTTAGTCACCAGTCACTCATCGGTGTTCAGGTGGGCCAAAGATGTGGTTTGCTTGAAACACTGTGGATGCTCTAAAAACCACTGACAGTGCAAAGTCACTTCTGCTAGCGCACAGTCAAGCCTGCATCCTCTAGCTCCCTAGACGGGCTACTGATGGTGCTGCTGCCATGGCGGGACCCGGATGTTTCAGGGAGGAAAGCCACTTAGGCCTGGGCCTGAGACGGCTTCTGTCACACCTAGTTCATGAGAGAATGATAAAGCAGTGTCCTGGCTAATTTTGGTTGTCAACCTGAAGTGTAAAGCGTGGCCCTTGGTTTCCTAGTCCCCTGGGGACTTGGTGTGAGGTGCAGGGGTAGGGATAGGGGGCTGGGGACTGGGGTAGGGGTAGAGGGGATGGGGGGACGCAGGGTCTCATTCTTTTCCATAACTGACTTGAGTGTAGGCAGTCTCTCTTGACCGGTGTTCTTTGGTTCCTCTATATGAAGAAGAATAAGGACGGGGAATTCCCCTGTTTGGCGGAGTGATATAGTTAGGAAACGTTTTATGCTCTCTGCTGACCCATGTCACCCACCGTGTGCCACTGACCTATCCACGTCACCCACTGACAGCTTCACGGTGGTGATCTCTGGACATTCTATTAGACACAGTAATAGAATTCCCCTTTGACAGCTAAAGGAAGAATGGAGGGTTAAAACCAGCCGGGCCACCTCCCAGCAGCCTTGTGGGTTTGCCCTCCTATGACCTCAGCTCTCGAACTAGGCTGGAAGGTTCCAACATCCCAACCCGCTAAGCAGTTCTCTCTCTTGCTTCTGCTTCTTCCAGATTGATGACACTGGTACATTCCAAGTCCTTGTGGTTCCCTCCAGGCCTGACCAAGTGCCAGCGTTAGAGAGACTCCAGCGGTGCACTTTCTGCTATGGTGAGACCCACAGGGAGAAGTGAATTTGATCGGGCCTCAGTGCGTTGAGTCACCATTGGCAAGAGCAGCTGGAGCTTGGCCATAGGGATAGGCATGGCCTAGGGCAGACCTCGGGACGCACACTAGCTCTTCCACACATGGAGCCTCTCAGCTCAGCCTGCAGGGCCCTTCCGATGCACCCCAGCAGGAAGACTCTCCTCCTCTACTTTAGTGCAGCTTCCAGGAAACAATAATAATTGAAAAACAAAACAAAAGCCTTAGCCTGTCTCCTTGACACACAGACACACAGACACACACACACACACAGACACACACACACACACACACACACACACACACACACACACACACACACACATACACCTGGCCCCAAAGGCTTTGGAGCAACCTGGCACCTTCCTGGTTGGGGAATTATTTTTCAGTGCAGTAGGAGTTGAAAACAAACTCATACATCCTCGTTCAGGAGTCTTCACAGACTCCCAAGAGTTAGGCAACAAAAGGATTCGCAGTATCGATTGTGGTGCAGCCTGTTGCTCTAGCTGGAAACAGTCTCTCTCGTCTTCTGTCTGATGTTCCGTTGGGGTTGTAGGTGGTCATGACAGCGGGCAGTTACCCCGTTTCTGCTACAGTCTGTGCACTGTTTGATGCCAACTACTGTGGTGACAGTTCAGGCTTAAGCTATTGGGATCCTTAGGTTCTAAGCACGGGTTTAATTGGTTTATGTAAATTGTGTCAACCTTATAACCACACTGGAATGTTTGAACTATTATTAGTAATATTGTACAGATGAGGGAGGTCGAATTGAGAGAGATGTGGTATTTTCCTCAGGGTCCCACAACCAGATCAAACCCAGGAAAGCTGGTTCCGAAGTGCTTTTAATTTTTGTTGAATAAGAGTCTCCTTCTGTTCCCTGAAACCCACCATTTAGACCTGGAGAAAGACAGTATGATGCCATTTCCATGTGTACCAGTGGAATGCTGGGGTTTGCTATGTAGATGACCTCACATGGAGAGAGGGATTCTGAGAAGGGGGCAGACAGTTCCTTTTCTGTGCCCCTCTACAGCCCTGGATTCAAGCTTTGTGCACGCACCCTCCACTCCTGTGGATTGTACTGGGAATTCTGGGATCCCGGTTCTCTCCCTCACAAAAACTGGTGAAGTGCTAAGATTCAGTCTGTCTGCTCTTAGTTGCGACCCTGGACACGTCAGCTCCAACAGTGTGCTGATGTGTTGCAGTCGGTAACTGCACATACGTGACTAGGGATAGACTTTTGGCTCTGTGCCTTGGCTTAAACCCTTGTTTTGTCTCACAGGCATATAATGGAAGATATTTTGGCTGTCATTTCCTGCAATTAAAAACCCCACAAAACAGAGCAAATGGGCAGCCTGCTGTCCCTGATTAAAGAAACAGCTCTGCACACAGGTGACTATTCCGTCATCTGACCATTATTCAGGGTTATAAAATTTCACTAAACTTCAGTAAGGGACTTAGGCAGAGCCATCTTTATTGAGTCCATGAGCAAGCAAGAAGATAAGAAGTTTGCTGCACCCACACAATCACATGCTAGTCATTAGCGCTTTCACTTAATAGTTGGTATTTATGGTCCATGCTGATAGCTAAATTCTATCTGTATGCTTGTTACTCCTCCTCTCATTTACTAACAAACTAGGCAGACCCTAGCATCTGGGTCAGCCTGATTCCCAGTTAGTGACAAGCAATTAGTTGTACAGAGAAATTGTACGCTGAGGCCTAGCAGTGACTTATTCAGAGGTGACATGTTCCTTATGTGATAAAACCAGAGCTGGGCATCCCAGCTCTCAGGTGAAGGGGCCACCCTGCGATCTCATGTGTGCTTATCTCTAACAATAAGACACTGCAAGCTAGCTCAGCAGGTAAAGGGGCACGTCCCCAGACATGACGACTTGAGTTCACTCCCAGGACTCGTGCAGAAAGAGGAAGCTTGCTCTTGAAAAATCCTCCTCTGCCTCTACACACGTGCTGGGCTATGTGTACCCATGTGTATAACAGATAAGTAAATGTTAAAAAGGAAACACCACTGACTTCATATACAGAAACTTCTAGAAATATGGTGCATCCATTGTGAACGACTTTACTTCCCTGCCTCAGCGGGTTCTATGAAAATAGATTAAGTGAATTCTAGAATCCTCCCACTTCTGATTTATCATATTTCCCCATTCATTCACTGTGGTCACATTCAATAAAATCTACTCTGTTTTTCCTTGCTATGCATGCATAATGCACATTTATAAAAATGACTTTGCTTTATGGAGGAGCATTTTTTATAAGGGGCCCAAAGTTGTGAACTCTTACTTAAATTGAAATAGAATACGCATTGCCTTTTAAAGCTTACTGTTTAAAGCAGATGAATTTTTCACAGTTAGTGTAGTGATTAAGGCCCTGAGTTTAGCCTGTACACAATCGACACTAGAAGTGTGTTCTCTTATAGTGTGTTCTTACGTCGGGAGATGAATTGCTCAAACTTTGTAAGCACAACCGTCAAGGTTAAACTTCCACCGAACACAGCTTAAAAACTGGTAACGTGGACTAGAGTCAAGGACTCATGGGCTGGCATCAGATCTGGACATTTTGGTGATAAACTCTTACTCTTGACATTGTCAGAGGTGTAACTATTTTATGAGCAAAGTCTATGTAGTCCCTACATGCTAAAATAGATGAGGCAGAATCTTTCCACTTCCTGTCTCTGCTTAGTAACTCTGAGTGACTTTGTTTGCAGACCTATGCAAGCCAGATGCTTCTTGTGACCAAGCCAAACCCCCCATTCAGTCCTACCTGGATGCTGCATTCCTGCTGGATAGCTCCTGGCATGTGGGAGGTGCAGAATTTGAAGACATGAGAGACCTCCTGGAGGCCCTGCTAGATCACTTTGAAATCGCTTCAGAGCCAGAGACGTCTGTCACTGGAGACAGGGTGGCCCTACTGAGTCATGCTCCCGTTGACTTCCTACCCAACACCCAGAGGAGTCCCGTTAGAACTGAGTTCAACCTAACCACCTATAGCAGTAAGCACCTCATGAAGAGACACGTGGAGCAAGCAGTCCAGCAGCTGAATGGAGATGCTTTCCTTGGTCATGCCCTCAGGTGGGCACTGGACAATGTCTTTCTAAACACGCCCAATCTGAGAAGGAACAAAGTCATATTTGTGATATCTGCTGGGGAAACCAGCCACCTGGATGCGGAAACCTTAAAGAAAGAGTCCCTGCGAGCCAAATGTCATGGGTATGCCCTCTTTGTGTTTTCCTTGGGCCCTGACTGGGATGACAAAGAACTGGAAGACCTGGCCAGCCACCCACTTGACCAGCACTTGATCCAGCTTGGCCGAATTCATAAACCTGACCACGGATATGGTGTAAAGTTTGTGAAGTCCTTTATAAACTCCATCAGGCGTAAGTCATAAAACCGTTCCTGTGTGTAAGAGTCTGCTCGGTGTTCCCTAGAAGGGCCATGTGCTGTCACGCCTTCCTGGACACCTCTTGCTTGTCTTCAAGGGCATTATGGGGTCAGAGAGGAAAATATGCAATAATGGACACCGGAAGGGAGGACACTCCGGTTCCTACGCAGTTAATTTTCTGGCTCATCCTTTTTTAATACCTCTGGTTCCTATGGAGAAGCAATCATAACAAGCAGCTGTCCACACATCTGTCTGCATGGAGAAGTGTAGTCTAGGGGTGTGAAATCACAGCCCGGGCTCGGGCTCCAGGGCAGAACCCTTGCCAGGTAACACTAGCACACTGCCCTTTGGAGAGAGGCTTCTACAGTTAACACACAGAAAGAGCAGCCAGAAAGAGAAAAAACAAAAAACAAAAACAACCCAGAAACAGTCCTTGGCTTTGCTTTGACGAATTCCGAAGTCTGAGCTGAGAATGTTGGGCGGTACCATTTTATTGGTTAGAATGAAAGGCATGGCTTTGCACAACTTTCTCTCAGTTCCATGACCTCGTAGGAGCCACTAGCAAGAAGAAATGGTGTCTGTAAGGAGACAAACCTGGGCTGTTTGTCTTGCAATGGGCGCCCTGAGCAACAATGCGGTCCATTTTGGATGCAGCAGGATGGCCGAGGAGCCTTGCCCATATTCGAGGCTGAAGGGGGAGGCGCGGTGGGAAACTATCTGTTCTCAGAGCCTGCTGCCTCTTGTCTGAGGGAGTGCAGATGAAGAAGCAGGAAGGCACAGGCAGAAGAAGGCGTGAGGGAGTGCCTGGCTAGTTCTTAAAACTGTCATTGAGGAGCGAAGTAAGTTGAGGCTGGAGATGTACTGAGCGGTGCAGAGAGACTGCTGGTGGGGGCGAGGGTAGGCAAGGTCAAATCCTACTCAGAATGAGTCTAGGACCAACACCAGCTGGGGCTGGTTAGACACCCAGGGTTCAGCCCCACCCTAGACATTCTGAATCAGAATATGTATCCTACCAGAGCTCCCAGGAAACCCACATACAAGAAGGTTTTGGAAACACGGGTGTGGGAGTAGTGAGCCCCCCGAGAGTGAGATTTATTTCCATAGATCTGGAACAGAAACCTCAGAGAGGAGCTAAGGGCAAGGGGTCACCCTGAAAGAAGCTTGTTGTAAGGGTTAAACAGAAGACCACTTGGTAAGTCTTTGGTAAACTCAAAAGAAACATGCTTGATGGCCCACAAGGCTGGGGGCAAGACTTGCCCTGAGGTTTCCTTCCTGGTATCCCATATTTCTTCCTGCCGCTCATGCCAGGGCATCCAGCCACGTGATCTAATGAGGCAGCTCCTCCCTCTTAGGAAGAAAGCAGAAATGTTTTAAGCAAAGAGCAGGTAGGACTCAGGGGAGATAAAGTGCCCTGACGTATGAGCATGACGCAGCTGCCTGCCCCATTTCCAAAGCTGTGACACCTAGAAAGCGCCATCTTTAAAATACAGCTGTAAAACTGCAGGAAGTCACTCCTTCCACAGGCCCGCATGGTCATGCCCACTCAACTGGGCCTCTACTCTGAGCCACTGACTGCACAGGTATCAGGCTTAAGGAGTAGACTTGGCCAGGTCCCCTCTGACGCTTCAGAAGCCTCTCAAGTGTTTGTGAGTCATTTGGTACACTGCCACAAAGTGGACAGCAGAACTTGGTCCACTTCAGAGCTGCACGTCCCCTAAAGGAAGCCAAGCTGCTGAATCAGCAAGCTTCCTACGCCCTGCTCAAGCGGGAAAAGGAAACCCAAAGCCAGATCTGGCAGGCGCAGCACACACCTGGAATTTTGGTTTTGGAGAGGCAGAGAGGCAGGAGGATTGCTGCAAACCCAAGACGAGACCAAGCCACCTAGTAAAACTACCTCAAAAGAAAAGTCATACACGAGACGGAAAACCTAAAGGTCAGGTACAGCACAGTATTGGGCCGTATGGTAGTGTGTACTACCCTTCTTGTAACAGCAGTTTTGAAGATATGCCCTGTTTGCAGCCAGGGCATGCCTGTTAGTTGGAAGGACCCTGCATAACCAGCAAGAGGCGTGTGCGCATGCGCTCTCTCTCTCTCTCTCTCTCTCTCTCTCTCTCTCTCTCTCTCTCTCTCTCTCTCTCTCTCTCTCTCTCTGTATGTGTACTCTTGCACATGTGTAGGCCAAAGGTCAGCCTCGGGTGTCATTCCTCAGGCAGTGACCTTTGAGACAGTTTCTCCCTGATGCAGAACTTGTCAAGCAGGGTAGCTTTCTGGCCAATACATTCCAGCATCACTGGTGTAAATCCCATCTTTTTTGTCACCTCCCCAGTGCCAGGATTTTAAGTACCTAATACCATCCATGCCTGGCATGGTATTTGTTTAACAAATCTTTTTGACTTCATGCTTTCAGGCATGTGTAACACATTTTAAAAATCTCTCCGTTAAAAACTTTGCATTTTCAAATGGATTAAGGGCATGCTTTGTCGTTATGAAAAATTAATACTCTTCCAAATGAAGTGAGGCGGTGAATTGAACCCAAAGGCACACATGTGGCTTGTTGCTAACGTAAAAGCCGTAAAGGGAATACCCTGTTCCCTTTGCATTTTGATACACCACAAAAACAAATAAAAATTACTCTAATGAGTTCCTATCAAAGGCAAGAGCATTATTAGGACTGCCTGGCTTGTGTTATCTTTCGCAATGGCTGACGACGTTAGGAGCTACAAGCATTTTAGTGAAAAGCTGTTTGGAGTCACCGACATACTCACTAGAGATTTCTTTTCCAAACTTGGTTTGAAACGTAGACATTTCTCACGCCCTGTGACCATCTTTTGATGGCCATTGGGAACTGGTGTGATTCTCTACCGAGCAGACGTACTAACAGAGTGAAATCTTTAGTAGAGCCTATTCTCTTTCTAGATGGGATAAACAAGTATCCACCGGTCAACTTTAAAGCCAAGTGCAGCAGACTCAGCTCGGCGGCTCCGAAGCTGTCCCCACGCCAGTTTCGAAGGTACGTTCCCCGTGTGGCTGTGACGTCTTCGGTAGATGTGCCATCCTCGTTATCCATTTCCTCCTCCTCCTCCATCTCACCCCTCACCCATTTTAGCCAGACAGGAACCTGCACAGCGTATTAAAATATGAATCGAGGGAACAAGAGGTCTGGAAACAACCAGATAGAGGGTTTTTCCTCTTTTAAATGAAAATTCCAATTGTTGAAACAAAACGCCCAGTGGGGCACCCCAGTGGCAGTGAGCATGCCCAGTGGCCAGACCTTGCGTTTTAAACAGCATTGTATACTCAAAGGAACTGGGGTTTCTTGGTGCCTAACACACCCAGATCTGGTGAGGAAAGAACAACTCTAGCCCAAGACAATGGAGGTGCTCCAGGAAGCAAAAACATAGTTTGAAAAACCCAAAACCACCAACCAGTGCCATGTTTAGAGGATGAGATGGTCTGACTCCCATGAGCCCAGTCTTGGACAGCAAGTCCAGAAAGAAGAAAGTGAATAGAGGGCACTGTGTCGCTATTTGTATGCTATGCCCAGGAGCATAGGCACGTGTGAGGTCAGAGTAATAACTTTGGGGAGCTGGGTTTCTAGTGTGCACTGTGGGATCCAGGAGCCTACCTCAAGTTATCAGATGTACAGAGCTGGTGCGGCATGGCTCCTGAGGTGCGGGTGTTATGAGCATTCTGTGCATGCTGAGGTGACAGAGTGGGACACAGTCATCACCTGTGTGAAAGTCTTATCAGAAATGCGTGACTAGAGGATAATGATGAGATCACTGGGCAACCCTAGGTCATGGAACTGTTAGACTGTAGGCCTTACATCATGAATGAAGGGGTAGGGATGAGTTTTGGGGTGAGAGAACTAGAGACAGGGAAGCCGATCAGAGTTCTGTGAACTTTAATTGGATCATAGAGGAGAAAGATAAAAAGGCTAACATAACCATGATCTGGAGGACAACTGGGGAAATTTGAGTATGGACAATACGTTGATGTGATTGGACTGCATGGGATTCCTGGTGTGCAGAAGAGAATGTCTTTAAGAGAAGTTTGATAAAGGACTTAAGAACACCACGTAAGATGGTTGCAACCAATGTATAGATGACTTTCTCTTTCTGTGTGCGATGTGCATGAATGTGTACACATGTATGCACATGTAGAAGCCTGAGGTCAAGTGTCTTCCCTGATCAGTCTCCTCATGTACGTGGCATACTCCCTCCCTGAGGCAGCATGATGCCTCAGCGATCTGGCTGGCAGGCTTGCTTCAGGGATATCATCCTCGCCTCCTGCCATGCTGGAATGACAGGATTGCAGAACCCACTTTAATGGGTTCCGGGGATCCGATTCCAGTCCTTAAGTTATATGGAAAGCTCTTGGCCCACTGAGCCATCAGGTAGCTAAGCTAGGAGCATTTCTTTGGTAACACCCAGCTGCAGGCCATGACCAAGCACCATTGCCTGGCTCATGCTTAGACAGACACTAATAACAGTAGGAGAACTTGGTGTGTGTGCATGCTGTATGGTCATCGGAACTGGGCTGGCATTTTCAGTGTGGTGCTAAGGACCCCTGAGAAGCTCCTGCCTGGAGAATCTGGCTTCCCTGCGGCCATGAACCAAGCAGGGGAACTGTCCAGCAGCAAATGCTTCTGAAGTCCAGCCTAAAGCGGCCCTGAAGCAAGTCCAAGAGGAGTAGGGCTCCCCCTGCTGCAGGTGCCTGACACTGTTTATATGTGACTGGACTGATACTTGGGCTGAGGCAAATGTGGCAGCTTCAAGGAACTATGCTGGGCTGCACACCTAGGCTTAGCTGGCTGTAACTGCTGTTAGTTTTGAATTCTGGTTTTCTAAATGATGGAAAAATAAATCCCTCACTGGGGGTTCGGAGCCTCTGTTCACTTGAAATTTACCTACTGCTGCCTCCCCAAGACTCGCCATTCCAGTCACTAAGCATCTTCTGACTCCACTGGGCTCCCTCTCCCATTCCCTTCATGGGAGGCCTGTGGTCAGGCACACTGTATTGGGATGCCATCCCTACCTTTGCCTTTGCTCATCTGCACCCAGTTGTCCTAGCAGGAAGGTGGTGGTATTCTAAGGCACTGTCTCTAGTGGCTAGCTAACTGACGAAAGGGCCCAGCTTCTGGGAATCTGTCTAGAAGCTGGCAGGCCAAGTAATGGAATGGGGTCACCAGAAGAGATACTGTGTGTCTTCATGACAGAGCCCAACATCAAAGACAAACGGAAAACTGTCATGGCCAGGGAGAGAGGAGCAGTCATAGAAGAAAATGCTTTTCTTCTGTCTCTGATACAAGGGTTTAAGTGTTCATCCCACCAACTTCACAAATTTGCAGACAGCTCCGACTGACTGCAAAGGTGCGGGCGTCAGTGCCAACCTACACACACTCAAGAGGCAATTTTAGAAACTGCTTTGTTTGAAGAGCAGCATGAGAGGGAAGACAGGATCCTCAGGGCATTTAACCAGGGATTTCTCCTTCCCCACGGTGCCCTCAATACAGAGGTGGCTCAGCTTCTCCTGTGAATCTCAAGCGGCCAAGTGGCTGGGGCATCTAGAAACTGAGATGTGAAATCTACAGTGCTGTCCCTGAACCCCCGATGGTGTAATTGCCCGGAACTCGCCAGGCCTTCTCTGAGTAACTGAAGATTACGATGAGAGCAATCACAGCTGCTTTGGAAGCTGGGCCTGCCTGGGCCTTTCAAGAGAAGCGAAACAGAAAGGAACAGGGGATTGAGGAGATTGCCTGCTAGGCACAGGGGCCAGACAGATGAAATGCCATTCTGATAATGCCGTGTTTGGGATTATGCTGTGGGTTTGAGGAAACGTGCGGAAGCTGGTCTGTAGCAAATGGATGAGAAAGGCAGGGACTCTTGCCACAGGCAACCAAGACAGATGGCCAGAAGGTGAGACTACAGGACATTTGTGTAAGCACTCAGCTCTGCTCCAAGACAGTGAAAGACACAAAGCCACCTACATATTGTGCTGGAGTCCAAAGCAGAGACAGGCAGAGCCTATCTCGGTGGATATAGGTAAAAATGGAAGCCACACCTGCTGCACATTTGCTTTACAAAGTACATTTTCTGGACGCACAATATGTACACACACACACACACACACACACACACACACACACACACAGAGATTTAGAAATAGAAGCAAGCTTATCTGTGCCATTCATCCCACTGCCCTGGTCAGGAAGTAGAGCATGGCCGCCTCCTGATTATCTACACAGGTGGAGGAATCTGTGACCACAAGGAGTGGGAATCTACGGTCAGTACCCGTCCTTTCCTGTTTATCTAGAACGTGCCACATCTTGCTTTCTATGAGCTTTACTAGAGCGAGGCTCAAGTTGAAAATTTGAATTATTTTATCCTTATTTCTGCCTTGAATGCCTGTTGTTGGAGTTACCAACCAGCATTCTCCCAAACAATACACAATAGAAGAAAAAACAAAAGCCCAGGTAGTCAAGTGATGCTTACTTAAGATCCTTATTAATTGCTTTTCCAATTACAAATGCCCATCTGTAACAGTAGAAAAAATACACCTCCAAGATAAGACATGGGCCCAGCACATAAAGCACTTATGTGTAAACACTGAGGATCTGAATTTGGATCCCCAGACCCCAGATAAGAGGCAGGTGCAAGGACACCTGGAGCTCACAGGCCACTTATTACAGCCAGCTGTCTCAAACAAAAGGTGACGGTGCCTGAGGACCAATAGCAGGTGTCCTCTGACCTGCACATGTGCACCCACGGGTATGCACACACAGGGACACACATAACCACTCCCAAACAAAACACCACAAAGAGGAGGCTTTTAACCTGTGGAAAAGGTGCTAGGGTTGGGCTTAGAAGTAGTTGCCAATAATATATTTTTAATTATATGAATGTATATCTCCATGGTGGATGTGTGCATATTGAGTATGGTGACTTCCAAGGCCGGTGTCTGATGCCCTGAGCTGGGGTAAGATGGGTAAGCTGCCCTACATGGGTGCTGGAACCAAACTGTCACCTCTCCAGCTGTGTTTTCCTTACACCTAAGGGATGAGACGTGATCAAAGAAAGGAGGGGTAGGGATGAAACACAGATGAGCTAGCCAAGCCTGAGAACAGTGCTCTTTAGACTCAGAAGAAATCCTTTCAGGGAGTCACGATCCTTTTGGGAAGTGGGTCTTCCACAGTCCCGTGAATGGCTGCACAGCCGGGTGCATGCGGGGAGCACTAACTGAACTCAGGTTATTAATGAAAAAAGGACATTAAGTTGGGGATGACAATGGGCACTCAAGGAAACTGGGTAGCAGTGGGCAAATATGACAAAAAGCCTTGTATAAAGATAAGAAAATTTAGGATTTTAGAGCATTTTAGACATGAGTACTGAATCTGCATCACTTTACACCCCCAACTCCTTCTGTATCCCCCTCCCAAATTCATGATTGTTACACGAATATATACATTTGCATATATGTATTTATACACAATGGCACGCACATGCATGCATGCACGCACGCGCACACACACACACGCACGCACGCACGTACGCACGCACATACGTATGTATATAGCCTCTGGGTCCATTTAGCATGGCCCATCTGTACATGTATCCCAGGCTGACCACTTAGGACAGGGCAGCCTATGCAGGAGCTTGTGACTTCTGTCCGTCCCCATTGGCTGTGTCATCATGGTGGACTGATCCATGAAGCATACTGCTCAGAGTTCACGGGTGTTCTCCCCGCCATGACTGGGGACACTGTGAAGTAGCAGGCATCCTGGTCCTCTGGTTCCTAAACTCTTTCCACCCTCTGTCACAGTGTCCCTAAGCAGTGCAGGGAATGCACTGCAGATGTGTCAGTTGTCACAGTGTCCCTAAGCAGTGCAGGACTGCACTGCAGACTTGCCAGTTGTCACAGTGTCCCTAAGCAGTGCAGGGAATGCACTGCAGATGTGTCAGTTGTCACAGTGTCCCTAAGCAGTGCAGGACTGCACTGCAGACTTGCCAGTTGTCACAGTGTCCCTAAGCAGTGCAGGGAATGCACTGCAGACTTGTCAGTTGTCACAGTGTCCCTAAGCAGTGCAGGACGGCACTGCAGACTTGTCAGTTGTGGTTGGCACTTCAGAGACACGTATTGACTGTACTTTGAACAGGTCTCTGTTGCAGAAGGTTTCTTTGGTAAGGCTGGAGAGATATGCCTATCTATGGGTATAAAGACAGTTCTTAGAATAATTAGGAACTGTATTCACTTGGGAAAATGGCAGCAGAAGGCTCTCTAGAGTCTATGACCTCTCCAGAAAACCTGGGTAGTTGGTCAGGTTTACAGTAATATCGAGCAGGCCTTATGACCGAATAGAGCTACTGGTTGCCCAACAAAAGGGGTCACTATTGCACCCTTGGGGATATCTTGCTTGGTCATTGTGACTTGTAGGCTTTACACTGGATAGGACTCTCCCTTGGCAGCTTACAAACACCTTTAAATACTTGAGGCAGGCTGCGTCTAGATCAGGTCCACCAATTCCTCTAAGTGACTCTGTCCACGGTGTCTTCAGCAATAGGCTCTTACCTTCATGTTCTCCAAGGCAACCAAGAGCAAGGGCAACAGCCCACATTGCCATGGAAACTTCTTGAAGGGGAGGTTTCCTAAGCCTGGCACTGCGGGTTTTGCCAGATGAGGGCATGGCTCTTGGGGACAGCATCATCACCTCATGTTATTATACCATCAAAAATAGTTATGCACACATACGTGTATATGTACACACACAGATATATGTAGGTACACACATGTATGTATGCACATGCATACCTTTATTTTTAAAATACATTTATGAAATGTTTCTATATGGCTTTTTCGAAATCCTTTAGTGTTATCTCTCTTCCTCCTTTCCCCCTGTATTACTGCCACCATGATAGGCCAATATAAATCTCTACTTCAGAAAAGTTTTAAATCTACCCTGAGGGGTGGGATGAAGAAGCAGGTATAACGGTTTAGGAAGAAAGGTTACCATGGAGCCCGTCCGGCTGGAAGGGCTTGGCCTGATACGCTGTTCTCTTCTTTTGCTGTGCAGCTTTGTTCCGGGGCCACAGAAAGCTCTCCTCAAAGACCACACACTGGAGGCAGCAAAGCTCTTTCAAGATAAAAAACGCCTTTCAAGTATCCTGAGAAGTGGCAGGGCTGCTCTTTCAAGTCGTTCCAGAAGCACACGCTACTCCTTTAAACAGGGGAGAGAAGCGGCAAAAGCTACTTCTAAACTCGGTAAACGAAGTGACTGAACAAGTTAGCCATGGTCACTCTTGACCTAGTACCGGGTCCACCCCTGAACTCCAAGCCCTTAACTGGGCTGCTCACCAGCATCCGATGACTGTTCTGGAAGGGAAGGACAAGCCAGAGGCGGTGGGCAGTCAGGTACCTTGACCTCCTACACTTGTGGGATTAAGATCTATCTTGTATGTTTACTTGACAACTCCAGACAATTCCAGTGTAATGATACAACTATGAGGAGATGGAAGCACACACACACACACACACACACACACACACACACATGCACATTTTGAAAATTGGAGACATAATTTTGAATTTGATTTTTTTAAGTGTATGCAGGCGGTCATGGGCCAATGTAAGTGTTTAATTGCAACCCTCTGTTGTTCCGTGTGCAAAGCCACCCTTTTAATGTGCTATCATTTAATGCTATCTGTTTCATAGGAGAACTTCAATGTGGAGTTAGCAAACATTTACCTTAGACATGGATGCTGGCTTTATGATGTGGTGTTGGCAGTCTGACCTTCAGGACTTCATTTCAGCACAGCATTGTCTGGGGAGACTGGCTGGCCTGGGAGGGGCCTGTGCCATTGCCTCTGGCCTTCTAAAGTTGTTTGCCAGGTCTGGTAAGAAGCAGAGAGTAACCCTTTCCAGCTCTGTCTTCCTGAGTTCACTGGGAAACTCAACGGATCCTCCAGGAACCCGAGTCAGACTTACGGACTGGGTTTTCTATATAGGATTTCCTGCTAAGCCGGTTCAGGGGATTTCTGGTCTTTTTTCCTTGCTTCGGTCATTTATTATGTTTTACTAACCCATGTTCCTTAGACAAGAATAGTAACCATGCATACTGTCGTGAGTTAGACTGAGTCCCTTTACCCCACCGGGCTACAGTGAACATCATGAAGCAGGACTGGGAAACTTGGAATGAAACCCAAGTGAGCTTCGGGGTGTAAGAAAAATCCCTAAATCTGGATTGAGTCTCAGAGCCCAGCCTTAAACATTCTCTGGTGGCTTTGTCTCCCTATCCCCGCCCATTTCTTTCTTCTTAGGGTAGGGGTATTTCAATAACAGAACATCAAAGTGGCACTGTGTTGAGGCCTACCACGCAGATCTTACCTCAGTTTACAGCAATGGCACCGTCACGCGGAATGTCTTTGGGAAGGAAAGGGAGCTGTGTGTGGGAGGCAGGTACTGACACCGTCTTCAGATCTTCCTTCCTATATTCCTGTCCAGGAAATCTGGGTGGATGAGCCATGTGTGGTAACGTTTTTTTTTTAACCCTTTGGCCACCGTTCCCAGGGCAACTGCATGGCGGCAGCATCCTGCGCCCACTGAGGAGCAGGAAAGCCAGGAGTAGCTGTCAGTTTGTACTCAGGTACACATCAGCTTCATGTCTCCTAAAGGTGCTTAGAGGCTCAGGAACACTGTCTGTTTCAGTACAAAAAGTCGCTAGACAGTATGGAGAGGATTTCTAACAACAGGACTTTGCTAACTGTCTGTGGTTGAGCATAGACATTTTTCTACTTACTGTTGGAGATACTCTGAAAATATATTTTTTTTCCTGTGTTGGTTAAGTATAGTACCTTTTGCAAAAATTGCTTGGTGATTAAAATTATTTTAGCATCTTGGGTCATATTTTTAATCCTTAACAGGTTAAGGGTCTAAGAATGCTGCAAATAGTTCATTAAAAAAAAAAAAAAGTTCCTGGCTGAGATGGTGGCTCCTACCTTTAATCCTAGCACCCAGGAGGCAGAGGCAGGTGGATCTCTGAGTTCCAGGACAGCCAGGGCTACAGAGAGAAACCCCTATGTCAAAAAATCAAAACCTAAAAGTTCCTAGTGCCAGACCTGGGCCAGCAGTTAAGAACTTGCTCCTTCAGAGAGCTAGAGTTTCGCTGATGGCTTAGAGCTTCCTGTAACTCCAGCTCCAGGGATCAAACACCCTCTTCTGGCCCTTTATGGCACTGCACACACAAGTGCAGACACACACATAAAAATTAAGAATTTAAAACACCAAATTTCTAAGTTTATGACTTCTGTCTCCAAAATAATAGAAACCAGAAAAGGCTAAGCTGAGTCTAACTTTAGTAAGGTACGTTCGTAGCAAGAAGCACAGAGGGCATTACTGGGGCTTCTTGTCTTCAACTGTAGACTGTAACTGCAGTCGATCTGGCCCCCAGTATCTCTACACTAAGCCATCAGATTGTATCTACACCAATAACCTTCTTCCAAAGAGGGCCATCTATGGGACAGGTGTGAACAATGGAGAACAAGACCAGTTGTCTGTCAAACGTCCCTTTATCCCTCAGTACCCTGAGACACATGACTTATCAACAGCTCCATGCCCAAGGCCCGCTCTCCATGGACAGCCCCCCAGTTCCTGTGACTCTGAACGAACTTAGCCTGCAAGCTGTACAACCAGGCAGTGGTCATGTCAAGCTTCCAAAGTCTACATGGTTCGTTAGAACCAACGCTGCCACTTTGACCTTCCTGAATGACAAGCATGTCCCCATTGTCCCCATACTTCTGCAATTTAAACCTTCCAGAAACCAGGTTGAATCCTGGACTGAGCATGTAAACTGTCAGGAACCACATGGAGTATATAACAAGAGTGACAAAAATGTGCTGTGATGCTTAACTAACAAGCATTCCTTAGACTCAGACTATCTAGTTGGCCAGGTCTATCTCCAGGTATTTAATTTCAAAGTGGAATATTCTGAACACCACAAACCCTTCTATGAGAAGAAAATGAAATGTGAAGAGAACTAATCTTCATAAAAATAGAAATCTGTTAGCTTGAAAAGTTTTGCCATACTGGAAAAGCAACTGTGGGCCTTACGAAGTTTGGAATGTTTTTACCTAGAGCATTCTTCTAGCATTTAGTAAATAATTACCATTGGAAAATGTAAGGTGACAGGGACTTCTGGCAGATCCTGTTAAAATGGTATCCAGGCAGAGAGCCACATTGCTCTTGAGCTGATACAGAGGAAATCAATTGTACAACAGCAGGCAGTGAACAGGAGGGACAAAAGGATACAAGTACAGAAGCCAAGTCTCAGGAGTCCTCTCTGCTGCCTAGCAACAGCCCCAGGTCAGAGTTCTTCCCCAAACAAACCCCAACTCCCAAGATGCTTGAATAGAGTTTACTTGCGGTTTGAATAGCATTTATAATAACAAAAGTGTTTACATAGTGACTTACAATCATTTCCATATAAAATAAGCTGGCATCATATCCTCTTTCCTTTTTACACTTCTCACCTGTTCTGTTCCATATACAGCAGGCACTCCCAGGTTCTGCTATCTGGCCAACTCTTCAGAGATGTACATGAAGAAAATCACCAAGCCCACATCCTTACCCACTGTGGCTGGGACTGGTTCAGCCATGAAACAGTAATACAGACACTTCAAAAATGACGTTTCTTCTCTAGAAATCCTTTTGTCTTGAATTATGGTACATTTCTAATTTTACAGCATTTTATACAAGTCAGCAGGATTTATTTCCACACCTTCACAATCCCATCTCTAGAAGCAGTCACAATGAAGCCCTGAGTGGTCTGGAAGGTGGCAATATCTGTGATGATGTCATGATGTCCCACAGGCAGAGACTCCGGGCCCCTTCGAGGGGTGTCATCACTTGGTCCAACCTTCTGCTTATTCTGAATTTCCTGTTTGGTAGGTAGAAGTCAAAACAAAGGCCTGAGTTAACCGGTGTCTCGTCTACCTCTCAATAGTACTCACATGGCTAGGGAATTAGCTACTTGTTTAAGGTCATTATGTCCCAGAGAAGAGTCTAGTGACATGGGTTTCCAGTCATCTGACTGCAGGAACAGCCACTTACAAACAGGTCAGTATAGTCCGTGTGAGTATTAATGTGGAAGGAAAGACTCGATGTTCTGGCATTTGTAAACATGGATGGAATGCCCACTCTGGCAGAACACTGGGTATTCTCTCCTAATAGCACATGCTCCGAAGGGAACGGCCCCACCAGGACTTCCGTCTCCTGTTTCTTAGCTCTGTGACCCTGGACAAACGACTTCCCTGTGCTCAACTGTCTGGTCTGCAAAAGGAAAGCAGTGAGGTGGTGCTTTAATGCATTTCCTCACCCCTTTTGGTACTGTGACAGCAGTGAGTGAGGTGCAAACACACACACACACACACAGACCTGTGGCCCTGGAACTCAGGAGGGAGAACCAGACGGTGACTGAGCAATGTGGCCAAACCCTGTCTCCATGCCCACTCTTCCCACCCAGAAGAAAGAAAAACCAAATACATTTCCTAATCTCAAAAGAAGCCTGAAATATCAATCTTGATCAAAGCTATTCCTGTGCCTACAAATGTTAGAAGAAATAAAGTTCCACCACACCTGGACAACCTCCGTGCCTTCTATTATCTTCTTGTAGTAGGATACAGACGGGGAACCCGTGCTTCCCGCTACAACATAGGACCTCTCTGGGGAAACCAAGTCCCAGAACCTAGGGGAGAGGGAATAAGTGGTAATAAAATCCAGTGTATCAGGAAGAGATTTCTCTAGAATCAATAGCATAGCATTATAGCTGTCATGTTTCAACCCAAGGCACTCTTCATGACACTGCACCTTATTTTCATGTCTGAGCCAGCGGTCAGCAGGATAGGGTTGCCATCCGCAGGGCTGCAGTAGATGCCATGGACGCTGTGCGGTGAGGGCTTGAGAGAGACAGAAACACATGGTCACATAAGACAAATGACAACATCAATCTAGTAGAAGTGAGGTAACTGTCAAAAGCCATACAAGTGCCTCATCCGTCAAAACATAACCTGTGGAAATGGTCTCATCTTTTGGGGGAACTTCAGGATCTAACTGCTTTGAAGGCCTGGAGGGTAGCTCAGGACAGAGTGCTCACACAGCACGAGAGAAGCCCTGAGCTCAGTCTCCAGGGTCCCCTCAGGCTGACCATGGTGGTGCACACCAGTAGTTCCAGTGCTCAGGAAAGAAGAGGCCAGAGTCACCAGCTCAAAGTCAGCTTGGGCCACACACTCCAATCCTGTCACATATAGTATAAAAGCCATTACTCCAGGGCTTCTTTGCACTTAAGTAAGGGGGTGTGAGTAGCCTTTCCTACCTTAGCTTACTTGACAAGATACTCCTGGAAACACAATAGACAAATCTATACCAAGACCACTCATGCACAGTATGGATGCTCCTGAATTTGCTTTGGGGTTCTGGCCCAACACTAGCTCTAATCTAGTAGTTCCCCCTCCTCACAGTCTGACCAGGAGCTATGGCTCAGTGCCACACACAGCATCACAAGAGAACCAGAGCACAAATCGCTAGCCTGGGGAAAGATCAAAATTAAAAGTGGATTTTCTAGTGAATGTATATTGCTTTTTACACCACCATGTAAAGGCAAAACTCCTAAGGCGGGGAACCCCTGCATATGTAAGAGGACTGTATTCTTGTTTAGTAGGCTTTGCCCATTGCATCTACCAGAGCTCCAATGTGAGATGGCAAACAGCCATGGAGCAGACCCTGCAAGCTAAAAGAATTGGAAAACATATAGCAACGGTCACATGACAGTTCGTGCTATTAAGAACACAAATTAGAGCTAACTGAACATGTAATAAAATTCATGAGCAACCATGCTGGCTAAACTGCCTAAACATGCTTAGGATAGAGGTAACGACTGTCCTTTACAATAAACACTGGTGACATACCTGTAACTCAGACAGGGGAGGCGCACTGCTAGCCCAGAGAGTCAGTCTCCTGTCTCCGGTCTCCATGTCCCACATGGAGACTTCATTGTTGCCCTGAACAGCTGAGAGACAAAGGCAAGAACTGTTAGCTCTTCTTTCACTTCTCGGTAGCAATCACAAGGCCGCCTGTATCTATTTCCATCCTGCAAGAAATACTAATACTCTTAAAATAACAGCGTGACTTATCACCAGACTGGGTGAGTTAAAATGTGTCCTTGATAGCCTAACAGTTAATATATATACCGCACTCCAGCCAAGTCCTGAAGAGATTATGGGTAGAAAGGCAGATCATACAGCTTTGCCCTCAAGAATGTAGTGTGGATGGAGAAAGGCGAGAGACAAGACACATGAAACAGCGTGATGACAAAGAAAGCGAGTGCCGAGCTCCTCCTGCATTCAGACCAAGGAAGAAGCAGCACATCCCATGGGCTGCATCTAAATGCCCTCGCCAGGCCCCAAAAAGCTGGGCAGATGCAGCAGTAGGTGGCCGATCTCAGGCAGAATACACTGAGTAGGCAAGAAATATGCATGCAAAAAAGCTCAGGGAGTGTGGTGGAAGGATAGGCGACAAGGAGAGGCCGGCAAAAGCAGAGAGCATTGGCCTGACACAATCTGTGCATTGGGGAATGATGCCCGTGGGGGTGACAATACCAGGACTCGGCCACCTACCATCCACAGGTGTCCTGGGCACTGGGATAAAGATGGCAAACAGAGCAAGAGAATCTCTACTGCGGGGAGTTCCTGCTCTGGCAGAGACACTAAAAAAGCAGCAGGGACAGAAGCAATCGTCAGGCAGGAGCAGACAAGGGGGTGGCAGGAAAAGCTCAGGAGTGAATGGCACATGACACTCTCAAGCTTGGCCTGCATGACTCGCACTCTAGGCTCTCGTACTACCAGGTACCTACATGTGTCTGACTTATAGCAATCTAAAAGTAAGAAAATGGTCCCCGAGTAGTTCCAGGTCCTACTCCTGAGCACCTGTAAATGTTGCCTTAAATGACAAAGGTCTAATTAAGGACCTAGAAAGGGGTAAATTACTCAGGATTATCCAGTGGGCCCTAAATGCAATCAAAAGCATGCCTGCAAGAGGGAGGCAGACTCGACCAACAGCAATGGGCCTGGGTTATGCTTCTGCCCTGAAGGGAGGACATTAGCCAGATAGTGTAGGAGGAGAAGCAGGAAGAGGCAAGCAGGGACGTCTGACTCTGCAACCATGAGAACGCAGCTCCTAAGTCAGCAAATATGAACAGCCCTGATAGGGAAAAAAGATCACCTAGAACAGCCTGACTCTCTCCTGCACCTCAAAAATCACTGCCTGGGATTAGAAAATGGCTCGATTGGTAAACTGCTTGCTATACAAGCCCAATGACCCCCAGTCAAACTCCAGTAAAAAGCCATCTGTAATCCCTGAGTTCTTACAGCCAGTGGTTGGTGAAGACAAGAGATTCACTTGGAAGCTCTAAGGCATCCAGCCTAGAGGACATGAGTCAGCAAAGAAACAACAGTGACCCTGCCTCAAAAACAAGGGGGAGAAGTGACTCCAGAAAGTATGCATTCATTCTCTTCTCATTCTCTCTCTCTCTCTCTCTCTCTCTCTCTCTCTCTCTCTCTCTCTCTGACACACACACACACACACACACACACACACACACACACACACACACACACGCGCACACGAATAAACCACTGTTCCTGCTCCTCTGCAGGTGGGCCTCTCTTCAGCGTCTCTGTAAACTGCAGCAAGCAGACCTCCCAAACACTTCCTGACACTCAACTACTAAGCACACATCTTATGCGAGGCCAACCTCTACCCACAACTTTGGAGCCTGTGGAGAGGAACTCTCCTTGAACAAACTTGCCTTACTGGACAGAAGAGCCCACAGAGAGCCCCTTGGACCAAGGTGGTGCTGGCTATTACTTGGTTTATTGGTCAGTTTTTCCACTGCAATGACCCTAGCAGAATGACTCCAATCTCAGTCCATCATAGCAAGGAGGAAGAAGTATACCAGAGTAGCTCACATCACAGTGGCCTGGAAGGAAGGGTGGTGTGGAGCATTTGTGCTGGCTGCCTTTCTCCTTTCCCTGCCTTTATTCCATCTAGATTCCACGGTGTGGGCTGTGCCTGGGAAAAAAGAGGACTGAAGAAAACCTAAGCTTATCAAAAGCTGTTATCTACCAAGCTGAGCTGTGCTGCCAGACTGTGTTCGATGCTTCCCCTCAATTCTTGAATTATAAGGTATTTTCAACCATACCTTACAGATAAGGAAAATTAATTTCAAAGATATATCTAAGTGAGGCCGGAGAGATGGCTCAACAGTGAAGAACACTGGCTGCTTCTCCAGAGGACTCAGGTTGGATTCTAAGCATCCATGAGGCAGCTTACAGTTTTCCTAACTCCAGTCCCTGGTGATAGGACACTCTCATCCGGGCAAAGGCATTGCATGCACATCGTGCACAGACAGGCATGCAGGCAACACACCTACACACATTAAAAAGATAGCTCAGGCACCACGCCAGCACACTGAGCGCCCAGGGATGGGAAGGGGGCCGTGTGAGGAACGGATGTGGGTCAGAAAGAACGGCAACTGCAGGGAAGTCCACAGCTCACATTTCTAGGAAGACCCTGACGGTTTTAGGGGCCCAGGAGCTTGAAAGATGAGAGACGCAGAAGAAGGGAGTGGAGCACTAGTTTTGAACTTAAAACACAATGGCGAGCAGCTTCCACATGAAAACAGAATCAAGCACATGGTTCTGATGCAAAATAAAAACTCAAGAGCAAGAGCAACATCGTACAATGCAATTCCCAACCCAAATGTCAGCCCTGTCCCTTACCTGCAATTACCCAGGACTGGTACAAGGGGTGCATGGAGAGGCGCCGGATACGAGCTCTGGAGGGATGACAGTGACTGGAAATTGGCAACTGGAACCTCATGTCCCAACACGCCATGGCCCCGCTGCTCGTGCCTCAAATTTAAAAGGCACAAACCATTAATATGGAAGCGAAGCGCACAGCGCTGCATTTACAACAATGGCAAACATTGTCACCTCTGGATGAACACATTCTTAGGTTTCGTTTAAGGTAGGGTCTCATTATGCCACCCTGGCCAGCCTCAAAACCCCAGAGATCCACCTGCTTCTACCTCCTGAGAACTGAGATTAAAGAGATGTGCAACCATACACCCCGGATAAATGTATGTTAGAATTGCCCTGGTCACTTTGGAAAAGGCTTTGTTGCCAGGCCTGGCGTCAGAGGCCTGCAATCTCAGCCACTCTGGAGGCTGAAGCCTGCCTGGGCTGAAGAGCAAATTCAAGACCAACCTGGGCAACTTGGTCAAACCATGTTTCAAGATAAAAACTGAAAGCAGGATTGTGGCTACAGCTCAGTGGTAAGCACCCTGTGGTTGTGTACAGTCCCAGTACTGCCAAGAAAAGACAGCATCTCATGATGCTGCCTCCCCAGGTTCAAACAGCACCCATGGTTGCCAAATAACAGTAATAACAAGCTCATCATGATGCAATTACAGTAGTCTAATGAATGCAAAGTTAAAATGAATAATTCATTAAATACTGACAATGTTATTAGCTGTCAAAGGCACCCACAAAACCAGACACTGTAGAGGATGAAGCTGGTGAGGTGGAGCGTTCGCACTGCCTGAAGAGCATGCATCACCACTGAGAGCCAGTGATCACTGCAAAGTCCAAAGAGAACAGTTCTGTGTCCGTCATTAGCTTCCGACCATCCCCATGTGTCCTTTGTTCCAAAACTTTCTGCAGACAGCTATGTCCAACCACAGCAGAAAATGGGCTGAGTGACCACACCGCCTCCCCCACGGTATTTACTACTAATGAAGGATGGACGGACCCCGTGGCAAAAGAGCCGAGCAGTTGAGCAGAGCAGAGCAGATTTCTGGGTTGGCGTCCAGTTCCACAGGAGAGATGGACAAAGGGCAGTGGGGTCTCTCCACGTCTCTTTGCCATACTCCATGACAATGACAACAGCAGCCACAGTGGCATCGTTGCCTTCTCAATGCTGTGCAGGTTGCCTAAGACATCTTTTCCTTTGTAAATTTGCTATGAACTGCTACGGATGCTGCACCCCTCCACTACGTAACACTAACACAGGAGAAGGCAGATATCCAATGACGACGCTGTATAAACCAAGGAATCCAGAGCTCTAAACCAAGTACAGAAACCCTTAACTCTTCTGGCTATGAGGGAAAGAAGAAAATGTGGAATGTTCAAATATCATATTCGAAGCACTATGTGGGGAGGAGTCAGGGATGTACTCAGTTGGCAGAGTCCGTGCCTAGGACACAAAGTCCTGGTTCCATCTTCAGTATACCACACGACCAAACACTGGGAGGCAGAGGAGGAGGACCAGAAGTTCAAGGCATTCTCAGCTACTTCAAAACCAGCCTGGATGCATTAGGACCCCGTTTCAAACACAAAAGAAAACAAACCCACACAAAACTCTAGGGAAACGTGGCTTTTGAAGAAAGGAAAGGGAGAGAAAGGAGACGAGCGGTGGTAGGGCAAGCGATGCAGTTTCTCAGACAGGATATGCTTCAGTGACTCTGGAGGTTCCCCAAGTGGCGGAAATAGATCCCAAAGACCACCATACCATCCTACAGACACATGCTTATCCATGTTCTCTGCTCTCTGTTCACAGTAGCTAGGAAACGGGACAGCCTGGTCCCTTAGCTCCTGAATGGATAGAGAAAATGTCGTGCCTCACACAAGGAACCTCTACTCGGCTATAGAGAGAACGGGAATTAGGGAATGCAGGGGTAAATGGATGGACCATCATCATACTCACATAACAGAGATCCCAAAGACCCACATCACACAGTCTCACTCATGCACACCAAATCCTTAGATTTGTGTTAAACCTGGAGTACCTTCAAATCCAGGAAACTACAAAGGGGCCATGGGGTGGGGAGGGACATCTTAATAGAGGAAAGAGAGAAGAAGTGATATGACAGGGAGAGGGGGATAGGAGGATGGGGCAGAGATAGCCCACACTAAGAACCTTGAGGAAGCCGTGTGAAAGCTGCTGTTATGAGTTCTGAAACACACACTCATACAGTGTTCCTTCCCCACAGGAGCCACAGGGGCAGGAAGACTTAGCAGTTGGGAAGGACCGGGGCAACAGTGACTTCTGGATATAGGGACTGACTACTCCTCAGTGCACAGTAGCTGTGGTTGCCTACACAAGAGAAGGTAGCCAGCAGTCTGTGGGGGGGGGGGGGAGCGGGGGGGGGGGGGTCGTCACAGTCCCTACCCATAACTGAGAAGATCTGAGTGCTGACAGTGCCGGGGGAAGGAGAGTCAGACTGCTTCAAGTGTGCTACCTCAGGTAGATCACCAAGCTGTGGTGGATGTCCTATGCCCATGCATAGGGCAGGGCAAACTGGACTCAGTTTTTCTTTTTTTAAAGAAACATGAAATTGGGAAGGGTTGTTGGGAGTGGACAGGGAGAAGTGAGGAGTGCATATGTTCAAAACACTTTGCACAATGTATGAAATTATCAAAGAATAAACAATATATTTAAAAAAATAATTTAAAAACTTGTTAAAGCCAATTTTCAGAATTCCTTGTATTCTATTTGTGATGGGGTCACACTAGAGTACACATTGTCAGAACTCAGAAACACTTTAGAAGTGGACTAGACTAGATGAGCGGCAGCACACATGCCCAGCCAGGGGACAGCGGGAAGATGATAATCAGTCCTGCTCCCCCTTTCCCTCTAGGCCTGTGACAGACGCTTTCGGGTCACTAAATCTTCAAAGCAGCCTGTGAAGGAACAAGTCCCATTGGATGAAGATAATGAGACTCAGTATCTTTCTGGAGGTTCCTGGAATTTAAAATTGTCATCACTCAATTTTCTGCTTTCCTTAAGTCAGAGCTTCCCCAACAACACAGAGAATACCAGCAACTCTTAACGGCTTCAGTGACTGTGAGGGGAAGGCTCACTGAGAACAAGAGACTTCTCTGTTTCTGATGCTGATTTTACCCTTTCACACAAAGCTTTGTTTTTTTTTTTTTTCTTTTTTTCGGAGCTGGGGACCGAACTCAGGGCCTTGCGCTTACTAGGCAAGCGCTCTACCACTGAGCCAAATCCCCAACCCCTATTTATTTTTTAAATACAGCCTCATGTACCCAAGCCAGTCTAGGACTCACTATGTAGCTGAGTGCCCCTGAACTCCTGATCCTCTTGCCTTGTCTGTCAATCACTGTGACTGGAAGGATGCACTACCATACTGTGCCCAACGCTAGCTTTTATGCTATTTCAAGTGTAGATCTAGAGAGGGTGGCCAGGGCCTTAGGCATAGCAGGCAAGAACTGAGCACACTCCCAGCCTTATGTACGCCTCCTAAGGAAAAGTAAACTGTCAGACATCATACAACATAGTGGCTGCAAACACAAAGGAGATGGGAAATCCTCAGTGAAGAAATGGGGAAAAGCTGGCCTTGGCCATCACTAGACACCACTTGCAGGTGTTGGTGGCACCCTCCCGACACAGCGGCTGGCTTACCTATGCACAGCCAGCACTGGTGGATGTCCACAGCAAAGGAGGTGATGAGGCCTGACTTCAGGTCATGCTTTAATGTCCATGCGTTGCTTGATGACCTGAGATCCCATCCAACCAGAGAGCCATTCACTGTGGCATAGGCAAGAACAGACTGTGCCCCCGAGTTGAAGTGATGCATGTCCACCACACATCCGTCTTCCTTCTGATCCAGAATCCTACATGAACACAAAGGAAATGCTCAGGCTTTTCCAGGCACTGAAAATGGAGCACTGGTTCCCGCTTAGGATAAACTGACAACCCATCCATGGCCAAAAAGGAGAGGTGTCCCGTTGGAGTAGCATGGTCTAGTCCTAGCACTTGAGAGGCAGACACAGGAGAGTATGATTTCTGTGAGTCTGCGGTTAACCTGATCTACACACCAAGTTCCAGAACTGTAAGAGTTGAGACCCCATCTAAAAAAATAAATTTAAAAATCATGTGACCTCAATGAGACAACTATAACTGGATTTTTTTAAAGATAATTCCAGATACAGAAAAGCTGTAAAAGTTCCTATACACTTTTTACTCAGTTTTCTTCATATTGTAATCTTACATAACTGTAATATTTATCAAAACTAAGAAATCGGCCTTGTTGCAACACTAATAAAATTAGCGTTGTGTGAAACCCAAGGATTATTACAGACACACAGCTAGCCATGCATTTTCCTTCACAGAACCGCACACATCTGTCTGGCACCCCCCAAAGTATCCGGTGTAGCCCATTAGTGGACTAACTCTATCTGGCCTCACTAACGGCAAAGGCCAATTCTGTTCCTTTGCAGAGTGTCATAGAGTTGGAACAAAGCGACAGATGGCTTCTGGGTCTGACATGATTCATCAGCAAAACCTGATTCAGATTTGTCAGCGCTCACACCGTGAGCTAGTAATTCACATTTATGACTTTGTATTGCAGGGTTCTACTTCACGGCACAGCTATGCCACGCTGGGTGTGTGTGTGTTTGTTTCAAGCTGGGGGCACTTGTAAAACTACAAAAAACGGCATAAGGCTGAGGGTGTGGCTGGCATCAGCTAGAATACGTGAAAACTTCATCCCAGCGCCTCAAATCACGACGAGGGAGGAAAGGGGGCAGGAGGGACAGAAAAAAGGACATGACTTTAATGTCACCTGGTAATGTATACTTTAGTCTTGAGTTGTATACAACTCTGTTACATAGTACTCGTTCTTAAAAATGCAAAAATCATTCTCATTTTCTGACCATATTGTAGGCTACAATTTGTAGACCTCTATTTCAGACAAGCATGTATTCTACTTCTGATTATATTTCCAAATAGAAGGGTGCTTTTTAAAATATCCAAATTTAAGTTATTAAATGGCTTGTTCCATAGATTATATATAATAAATTTAAAGTATATACTTTTCACAATTGTGTGTGCGTGTCTGGAGTGTGTATCTTATGTGTGGTTTTATGATGAGTGCAGTGGTCTCAGAAGCAGATCATCAGATCTTCTGGAACTGGAGACATAGGCAGTTCTGACTGACCTGACCTGCACGCTGGGAACTGAACTTGGTCCTCTGTAATTAACTCTGAGCCATGTCTTCAGGCCAGATCTACTGCTTAAGAAGCATGATCACAGTTAACCTGGCTGAGCCGTACAAAGGGTGACTGAAGGCCAGGTTACTTTGGAGGGCTACAGTTGGGCCCAGTAAAATCTAAACATTCTAGCAAGGTCTCCCAACCTAAGGAATAAAATATTGCTCAGAGAATAGCACACAGAGTGAAGCATTGTCAGCTGAGAGAGCCAGGCACAGTGTGTCTTCTCCTACTGCCCATCGTGTGACCCAGGAGCACAATCGTCACACAGTCCAGGGCTGACCCTGTGCACTCTAACAAACCGCAGGGATTACTATGCCCAGGTCCTGCCCTCTAAAGCTAAGCACAGATGTGTGTCCTTGGTCAGGAGCACTTTCCTGCACTTGAGGGCTCCCAGAGGGACCGTACAATGGAGGAGCTCCTGTTGACCCACACCACACTGCAGTGTGGCAGGGCGGAAGCTCCACAGTGCACTACAGGAGAGATAAAAAGATGACAGACAGTACCTGCTTTGTAGAGGGTGGATTTTAGGAGACTTGGGTAACTTAGAAGCCTCAATTCCAAGAAGCTGGACAGCACCATTATCAGATGCTATGGCCAAGTAGTGGGAGCCTTGGCAAAATGTTAGTGTCTTGACTCGCCCTCCAATTCGGCTGTATGTCAGAATAGACCTGAATGAAAGAAATATGAGACCATTTGTGAAAGCCGCAGCCACTGTTGCTAACACTATTTCACAGTTATTAGCAAAGTTATTACTGAGGTCCACTTAATCCCCCGCTCTCTAAAGTCCACCCACAAACCTCCTTCTCTCCAAATGTCCATCTCTGAGCACCGCTGTCCTATTATAGAGCCTGAGCCGCCCCCAAGCCCTGAACCAATCGATTCTCCAACTGTGCAGCGCCTTAATTCCCGTATCCTACAGCTCTTCTACAGTCCTGAACATGAAGACAGCTGAGGAAGCTCTGACCAGATCAGCCCCACACACATGCTGACCTCTCGAGCCATCCCTCATCCTTCCTGACTGCTGCATGCTCTGAGTATCTGATGTAAAGGGTGCCTGCCACCAGCCCACTCAACCTCTGCACTACTCCTCACACTGCCTGTACATATTCACACTTACCTGTAAACAGAAACAGAACATTTCATGTTCTAACCTAGCACTCCTCTCTGGCTAAATTCTTCGAATAGCTTACATATACATTTCATAGCTACAATGTTCATTTAGTCTACTCATTGGTAGTATAAAAAATGCAGTTGATCTCTGTATAAAGATCTATTTTGTTTTGTCATTTAATGATTTCTTCCTTATACTACATCATGCCACTAACAGAAAGTTTTTACTTTTTTTCCTATTTGTGTGTGTGTGTGTGTGTGTGTGTGTGTGTATATATATATATATATATATATATATGTAACATGCGTGCATGCGTGCATGTGTTCCCTGGCTAGACCAATGCTCAACGGAACTAACTTACCCATTCTTCATCCACTCCTCACTTGGAATGGCTGCGTTCTCCACAGGTATCAGCTGTGGTTGTGGAGATGCCGCATTTCCCCATTACTCATTTACTGAATTGGTTGTAGCCTTTTAAGGGTAGACCTCATTCAATGCATCCCAGGCTCTGCAGAGGCCTGTGTGTACTTCCTACCCCTCATGCTGTATGCTGACCTAGCCTTGCTCCTCTGGGTGATCTGCTTTTGCTCTCGTGTATAATTCTTTTCAGACTACAGTCAGTTTAGTGGGTTGGTGAGGATTTTCACATCTATACTGATTGTGACACAGGTCTAGGAGTCCCAGGACTTACACTGCTGTAATGTCAAGGTAACACCTGCTCACAGACTGAGTTCAGATGTGTTCCCTTATTTCTTGGAAGCCCTTTTGAAAGATGAATTACGGTTCTTTAAATGTTGAGTAGGGTTCATCATGAAGCCCTCGGCAGGCCTTTCGCTGTGTCTTGCTACAAAGGTGCCCATTCCGTTCTAGTTTTTGGCATATAATTATTTACAGCAGTCTTTTTTATTTTTGACAATAAAATCCCCTTTAAAGGTTCCAATTTGGGTAATGAGACTATTTCCATTTCTTTTTTTTTTTTTTTTTTTTTTTTTGGTTCTTTTTTTCAGAGCTGGGGACCGAACCCAGGGCCTTGTGCTTCCTAGGCAAGCACTCTACCACTGAGCTAAATCCCCAAGCCCCTATTTCCATTTCTTTAAAACAAAATGTTACTCTCATAACAATTTTCCAGTTTTGCTCATCTTCACAAAGAACCAGCTTTGTTTTCCCGTTCGTTCTTGCTGTCTGTTCTCCATTTCACCTGTTTCCTCTTAGTCTTTTTCCTTCCTCTTCCTCAGGTTAGGTTGGGTCTCCTCTCCTAATTTATTATAGCTGAATTGCTGACCTCAGATCTTTTAAGAAGAAGCACGGATTAATACCTAGATAGACATCTCCTAACGCTCCTGTGGCCATGCTCCCATCTGTCCGGACACTGTGTTCCCACTTTAATTGAGCTCAGTCTTCCCTCCAAACTGCCTACCAGCCACACAGTGCTTCATCTCCACACACATGGGGATCTCAATCCCCCTCTGCTACCAATACCTGATTTCTTTCCATTACAGGGGGAGAAATACTTTCTAGGCTTCAGTGTTTTTACACTTATTGATGATTTATTGATGCTTCTTTTATGAACTAATGCGTGGTGTAGTCTGGAAAATATTCCATGTGCACATCAAAACCTTGCATTCTAGTGTTGCAGAGAAGAGTTCTCTGCTCTCTGTCAGACATGACCGTCTACAGCCTCTGTTTCTTTGCTGTTCTTATATTGCTGGTTCTATCCACTCTGAAAATGGGATATTAAAGTCTCCTGCTATTGCGGTTAAACTGTCAATTTTTGCTTCATGTATTTTGTTAGGTACCAGTGTTTATAACTGCCCTGTCTTCCTGATGGATTGAGCTTTTACACAGTAAAATGTCTGTCCCCAGGAGGGTTTCTCTGAGCTTCTTCCCCACTCCTCCCTGGGGTGTGTGGTTTATCTTTCTGATCCTTTCAGCCCATTCCTGCCTTTGAATTTAAATGTCTCTTTCTGGGTAGCAGAAAAGTGACCCCAACTGTTTCCTTCTTTCTGCCTCTTTTGCCTCCTGATTAGTCCCTGTGGTTATTAATAGGGACAATTTATGTCTGACGTTTTTCTATTTATTCCTGGTCTCAACTGGGTTTTCTCCACTGCTGCCTTCTTTTGTATTATTTTTTAGAAGAGCATTTTAACTTCCTTGTTTTTGAATTTTACTTGGTTTCTAAGCTTTTAAGAAGTTACTGAGAAAAACAATATCTTTTTAAAAATTAAATAATGCCAACTTAATTTAAACATACAAAGCTTGCTTTAGTTTTATATTCTTCTCTCGTCCCTCTGGTCAGCCACTGTCATGAAGTATGTTAATGTGCTGCGTTATGAAGTGTGTTACTGTGCTGTGTTATGAAGTGTGTTAATGTGCTGTGTCATAAGTATGTTAATGTGGTGTCATGAAGTATGTTAATGTTCTGTGTCATGAAGTGTGTTACTGTGCTGTGTGATGAAGTATGTTAATGTGCTGTGTGATGAAGTGTGTTACTGTGCTGTGTCATAAGTATGTTAATGTGCTGTGTGATGAAGTATGTTAATGTTCTGTGTCATGAAGTGTGTTACTGTGCTGTGTGATGAAGTATGTTAATGTGCTGCGTCATAAGTATGTTAATGTGCTGTGTCACAAGCCTTTCTTGGAGGTTTGAAATTCCTACAAAATGTTGGTTTTATAAAAAAAAATCTATACAAAACAAAAATTAAAAAGTAAAATAAAATTGCTACATACAGCTATGTTTCTTTTACTGACCTTTCCTTTACATTCTATTTAATGCACTGCCGAGAGAGAATGAGCACAGAAACAGGTAGAATGTAAAAGCACAGAGCCTTTAGACAAATGCACAGCCAGCCCTCCTCCTGGGCTGGTAAGTACGAAGCAGACTACGTCACTGGGGAGTCAGGGCGTTTGATTCGCTCTCATTGCGTTAATTATGCACAATGATAATAACGAGAAGGGCAGCGGAGTGTTCCCTGCATCTTCTCAATGCAGCCGAGACTCATTCTGATTAATAGTAATTCTTCTGGCAGAACCAATTAGGGAAGGAAGAGCGAGCGGGAAGATGGAAGACTTCAGTACCAGTGACACAGACGAGGCAGACAGAGGAGGAGGAAGAAACCTCAAGCAAGGGAGGAATGGATATATGCTGTCACCCAAACCTAAAATCCTTAGAATAACCACACTTATCAAAGTCATAGTCTGGGCACTCAAACTCACAAAGACACTGCTCATAAATGACCAGTTCCAGAGCAGCCGACTGGCCCACGGTCACATCAAAGCAGACACAGAATCTGGTCATTCCCACTGTCCACACTGCTGCCACCCTAGCCGCTGCCACACCTCCTCTCTGCATCACAGTGACAGACACTCCAGCTGCTGCTGTCTCACCACCCTCATCCTACCTCAACTCAGCCACAGCCATTCCTATGACACCTTAGATCACAACTCTACCCTTTCACAACCTTCCAAAGACTCGCGCTCAAAGTCAAAGTTCTTCACCAGAGCCCTCAAAGTCTATAAAACTGGACCCTCCCACTTCTCTCCCTCTTGCTTGTTCTGCTTAGGTCACACAAAACTTTCTGTCAGGCATGATGAGCAGGTACCTCCTACCCCACCCCCACCCTTGGGACTCTGAAATCCCTGTCTCCTCTGCCTAGAACATTCGACGTTCCTATGTGGGTGGCTCTTTCTCCTCCTTTCAATTCGTCCCTCAAATCTATGCTTCTGTGTGAGGTAGTGTCTATGGACAGTTCACCAACACGTCCAGCCCCACCAGTGTCCCCGCCCTGTCATCTAACAGGATCGTTTCCATACTTCACTTGTTTGCACTTCCTGCTGTCTCGTGCCCCAGCAGACGGCCCTGCCCATGCCTAAGTAACTCCGACACAGAGAAAGCACTGTGCAAGCACTGCTGACTGAGCTGGGCTAACCCTGCCACTGTCTTACCTCGTCGTAGTGGTCTTCCCCTCCATCTTCTGACTGTTCCAGATTTTCACTGTACCATCATTTGAGCACGTTGCAAAGAGTAAGTGTTCATCGGAGACTCTGATTCGATTTACAGCAGATTTGTGCTCATGAAGATGTGCAACTAGGAGCCCTTTAGGACGCCACCCTGAGAAAAAGTGAAAGGATCTTAAACTGCGGCTGAGACAATCACGTACCACTCTCTAGCTCCAATTCTCAACAACTAACTTCAAAGTAATCATAAGAGCTAATCAATTCAATGGTGCCCAGGCTAGCCCACCCAGAGGGGTCTACTGGACCATGACATAGTACTAAGATACCAGAGTAGCAATTAAGTACTGCTCAAACAGCTTCGGAAAGACTCTACCTCAGGGCCCTTTTCAGTGTGAGAGACATAACAGTCACTTGTTCCTCAGAAAAACCCTGACTGCTGATTTGGAAGCATGGGTGTGACCATCCTAGCCTAGACAAACAGCTTGGAGGCCACCTTCTGAACAAGAATGTTACAAAACACCAGCCTGGGACATTGGGGTGACCCAAGCTACAGCCGAACTTCACTGAGCTTTCGACTTCTCAGATGTAACACGGGGATATACCACTTAATTCAATAACATGACATGATATGTGTGCACCCACACTGCCCTAGCACACATGACCACCCAGTGTCAGCTGGGCATGGTGGCGTATGCCTTAATTCCAGTACTTAGGAGGCAGAAAAGGCCAGCCTGGTCTTCAGAGCAAGAACCAGAGAAGCCAAGGTTACTTTGAGAGACCCTGTACCAAAACAAAACAAAACAGTAAAACACCAGTTAGCTAATTTCTTCTCTGTCTGAAATCACTTCTTCTACAGCACAAACATGCTAGAATTAGGAGTTACAGCCTCAGAATCTACATGGACTTCCTAGTACTTTTCAAATCATCTATCATTTCCTGTATTTATTTTACATATTCTCTTATACATACAAGTTCTGGGGCAAAGACTCATATTTCACCCTGTAATGAATGCCTTCAGTGATCAGCATAGGTCCCTGCACAGAACCATCGTCAACATTTATACACAGCTTGTATAAATGAAATATAACATTTTATACATTTACTATTACTTGACTGTAAAACAAACCAAAAAGCTCTGCTGAAAATCAGGCCTCCTGTGGCAGTTACCATTGTGCCCAAGTGGTTCGATATCTTTAGAATGACTGCTCACCAAGAGGCAAAAATGAAACCAAGATTCCTACCAAGCGTGACTCACTCACACTAAAAACTCATTTCCCAGGCTGTACATAACCGCTAAGGAGCATATACTCAGTCTGAGGTACCATGAGGTGGACATGCTCCACAGATTGGCTGAGGATCTTATGTAACTGCTCAGGCGTGGAGAGAAATAAAAATGAAAACTGAGTAGTTACTGCGCACGTCTGTGCTTGCTGAACGAAATGTGCGACTCCATTCATGTGGAAGATGTACCTATGGAGAGGACCATAAAACAAGACGGTGTGCAGCATCTGGTTAAGTTGTCAGGCACATCTGGGGGGAGGTGGCATTAGCTTCCATCACAGAAATAGCTGGAACATTCCAGGATACTCATTCTGACAGAAGCATCTGATTGCGCTCTGCTTAGCACTTCAAAATATTTTCTCAATCTTTAACCCTTCTGGAGGCTTTGACCAGTACTTCCCAAGTCCACATCAAAGCTTATATGGGAACTCCTGTGATCTTTGCAAAGTCTAAATGTAAATATTCTGTGCAGTTCTTCTCAGAGTTTTAAAGGTAAGTTTGTACTATTACAGCTGAAATACTGAAACTCACTAATTTTTTAAAAATCTGCACATCCAGAATCAAAGAGCAGCTCCGGCACTCCGTACAAAGCAGGCTGCTAGTTCCAGGGGACCACGCTCCAAACAACAATCTCTCCACTTCCTTTCAATCCCCCGAATACAGGAACTATTTTACCAGATTCTTCTACAGTTCTGGTTTGTTGTTGTTGGCTTTTTTTAATGTGCATGTGTGTTTTAGCTGCATGTCTGTACACCACATACATGTCTGGTGCTCAAGGAGGCCAGAAGACTGAGTTGGAACCTCTAGAACTGAAGTTACAAACAGTTGTGAGCCACCATATAGTTGCTGGGAATAGAACCCTGGTCCTCTGCAAGAGCAGCCAGTGCTCTTAACTGCTAAGCCATCTCTCCAGATCTTTTCACCGAATTCTTAATGTTGATAATTAGCTAAATGCTAGTGTTGTAAGTTATTCTGTTCTTTCCAGAAGCCTCTATGTTTTCTGAGTGTCCTACCATAAATAATATTAATCAGAAAGTAAACTCTATAATTAAAAACAGGGGTTTACCCTTAGAAGCCTGATGTCCAAGGAGAGCAATATGACAGTGTGGAGGTCATGACTCCATGACAGCATGACCCCTGGCAACAGCCAGGAAGCACAGACAGGCTCAATTAAGTGATGGCCTGAATGGGATTCTGTAAGTGGCGATCAAAGCTGTGTTCATACATAATGACTTCTTGCTCTGGGCTTTTTATTCCCTCTGGCTATTAAATACACACTGCCTAGTGCAGGCGAAGAGCCCCTTCCGAGGCTCTTGTGAGCACAGAGGTTCAGGTGTCTGGTTTTGGTGTGCTCCCTAACCGGAGCCTGTCATCAGAATATTAAAATTTCTAACCTTTAAGCTGAGGAGTTTTGGATTTTTGGATTAGGGGTGCCTAATCTGACTCAGGCTCCTACACTGGAGCCAGGCTCCGGCCCTCACCAGGTGGAGGTGGCTTGCTCTCCCACTCGGCGTTCTCCATCATCTGCTTGGCTATGCGCTCTGCGTTACACTGCTCACGCTTCTGTTGTATGAGCTGCTGAAGTTCAGTCTTGCAAGTGGTGATCCGGATCTGGTAAGTGGATGGCAGGACCGTGCTACTTACAACCGGAATCACCGGCTTCTTACTGGGGATGTGTGCTGCTTCGGAAACCTGAGACACACAGTGCAGAGTTCTGTGTCAGAGCAAGGTACAGTTAAGAAAATGTCCCCATGTTCTAGCTATCCATTATACCAGCTTCCGGTCCTTTAAAAAATACTAGCAAACTCAGGCTAAAAGAATAAGTGGGATTTCAACTGATCCAAGTCAGTATCTTCTAACTAAAATAGGACTGGTATGGGTACAGCTGTCTTAAATTACAAACTCCTTTCCAATACTTCAAAGCCTTTATAATCTTTAACATGCACAGGCAATGTTTTGCTTTTTTGTTACATTAAAGGAAGAATAAAAGTTTTTTTAAAAGATTTTCAAAGTTTTAAAATGTTCTCTGTAACCTAGTTATGATCTTTAACCCAACTTCAGTTTGCTTTATTGGCAAGTGTCTCAAATGAGTGACTTTCTCAGTGCTTAAGTAACTGGGTTTCTTCTCAATCAGAAGCCATCTTGATTTCTCTATAATAACAGCCTTTTGACATACAAAACTCAGACATGAGGATGGCGAGTGCCTGCATGGCAGTACCTGTGGAGAGGTTGACAAAGGGACACAGACACCAGCAGAGGACTCAGAGCGAGGTGACTTCCCCGTTGGAACCACCTCATGGTCACTGGTTTTAGGCAGGGCCTGTGGGATATTCGGTGGTTCCAGTGACCCAAACATGCTTTTCCATTCTTCATTTACATTGGAGTCTTGTTTCACATGCTTCCTAGCTATGAAAATATATTTGGGACAATTAGTCTGAGGGTAAAACCAACGTGATGTACTATTTATAAAGGGGCACAATGGACCCCACTTTCTATGTGTTTCTCTGCGGCTCCATTTTACTCAGTTCTATGTCCCTGTGCACACATATGAAGATATGGGTATGCCTGTATACACGTATGAAGATATGGGTATGCCTGTATACACGTATGAAGATATGGGTATGCCTGTATACACGTATGAAGATAAGGGTATGCCTGTATACACGTATGAAGATATAGGTATGCCTGTATACACGTATGAAGATATGGGTATGTCTATATACACGTATGAAGATAAGGGTATGCCTGTATACACGTATGAAGATATGGGTATGCCTGTATACACGTATGAAGATAAGGGTATGCCTGTATACACGTATGAAGATATAGGTATGCCTGTATACACGTATGAAGATATGGGTATGCCTTACACACCTATGAAGATCTGAGCATGCGTAACTTATATAACCTCAACATATGGAAATGCTTAGTCACTCACATCTGTGCTAACACTAGGAACTGTCCATCTATTCTCATCCAGGGAGAAAACAGATATCTTAAATTGCATTTATTTAATTATTTACATTTAATTTATATATAGTCTGGCGTACCAATTATATGCTTAAATCCTTCACCCTTTTTTCCTTTGGAGTGCTTGCTTTTCTCTTACTGATCTTTATGGGTGCTTTATGTGTTATGCACGTAAGCCATTAGTAATTAAGTTGCAAACACTATCCTAAAGCTTACTTCAATAATATTCACTTGCTACCCTGAAATATGATATATGAAAAGGGAGAATCTTACGGGCATATACTCAACAGTGAACTGTACAGCAGAAAGAGTGTACACAAGATCTTATGAGCCTCATACAATCAATGTCAGTGGTACATGGGCTGATAGTTCCAGATACCTAGTTCCCAAATAACGAAGGATTCTTTGGCCTCTACTCTTTTGTACTTCACTGTTTTAAATTCATTGGCATTATCTATGAATAATCTAGAAACTTGTATCTGGTTTTACACAGGTTGGATTTGAGTTAGCAGGTAAAGACTAGAGGACAGCACTTGAATCATCCCTTCCTCAAGAGGCACACGGTTTTACAGGTGGAGAGCTCAGACACTGGCCTTCCCTAGTCATGGAGCTGTGATGTAGGCAGGCCTGCATGGCCTACTTCTCCTCTCCTGCATCCACCTACTAAGGATCTGAATCACTGCATTTCAGTGCTCTGTATCTGAGAAATTGGGGGGAGGGGAGATTAACTATTAACTAACTAAAACCCAGCCTTATAAAATAGTTAGTAATAGCAAGATGCACACATGCTGTACTAACCCCGTTTCTCATCGGGCTCTTGCTTGGTTTTAACAAGGTCAACTTGTCTCCCAGTGATGCCCAAGGCTGCCAAGTCAATTACACCTTTCTGGCTGCTGTCATGCAGGTGGCTCTGGTCTACTGCATTAGCTTTTGCTCGATTTGATTTCATCATGAAGTCCTTCAGAGCCAGAAGTTTATCTTCCTCTTCTTCGGTCATCCCCTAAAACCAAATTAAGGCAGACATTAAAAGAAGAAACAACAGGTCGCAGGGTGACTAATGGATGAAGGCTCAACTCCAACTTAAAACTGAAGATGAGAAGGCAAAGCAGGAGAACAGAGGAGAGGCTGAGCGGGCGCCGGCTCTTCCAGACCACGCTGTGGGTATCTCCTTCACGTTAGCTTTATACCTCGAATTCTCTAACTCCAATAAGGCCCGAAGAACACACAAGTTCAGAACGTGATAAAAATGAGAAAGACACCTGCTATTCAACAACTACTTCACACATTAGTCACCTGGGAAACACAGAAAATCAAAAGAGATACCCCAGCAAATTATTACAAAGATGTCTGTCAAGTTTTTTTTTTAAAACACAGTACTTTTTAGATATATTTTGTGAGTGTTTTGTCTGCATACTGAATGCATGTGCACCATATGCATGTCTGGTGCCATGCACGGTAGAGGGCGGCATTTCTGGAACCAGAGTTGCAAATGGCTCTAAGTTTCCATGTGGGAGCAGGGACTTGAATCAAAGTCCTCTAAGAGAGCAACAGGTAACCGTTACTGCTGAGCCATCTCTCTAGCCCTAGCCCTTTTATGAAGTTTTACAATATCCACAATGAAGATCCCCTATCAGCTATGCAATGAAAAGAAAATTTTGATATAGCACTTATAATTGTATTTTTTTTTTTTTTTGGTTCTTTTTTTCGGAGCTGGGGACCGAACCCAGGGCCTTGCGCTTCCTAGGTAAGCGCTCTACCACTGAGCCAAATCCCCAACCCCTATAATTGTATTTTTAAAAAGCAAGCATGGAACTGAAAAGCTGGCTCCGTTGTGAAGAGCATTTGCTACTCTTGGAGGACCCGCTTAGTTCCCAACACCCACACCTCGTGCCTCTCTGGTGGTTTTAACTTCAGTTTCAGGGAACCCGGTGCCCTCTTCTGGCCTCCACAGGCACCTGCACACTCATGGCATACAATCATCGACAGAGACAGAAACACACACATAAGTAATAAATAAATATATAAAATTGTAAAATCAAACACCCGGGCTAGACCCTGTAATACCAGCACTCGGGACCAAAGACTGTGAATTCAATCTATCCTGGGCTACAAAGACATCTTGACTCAAAAAATCTAACCAACCAACCACCCAGAATATTGCTAATAAAGAAGGAGCAAAGCCCTGCAGCATGGCCCACAAGACCCGCAGGTCAGTTAAAGCCTACAGTGGGAGCACACACCACGCCTAGGGAGTGGCAGACAACACTGCTGCACTTGAGTCATCTCTCACCGGCTCGCTGCAGCGGCAGTGAACACGCCTGCAGGCGGGCTCCATTTTAGGAAGTGACAAGCTGACTTGGGTAACTCCTAAGGAGATGCATAAAGAGATCTAAAGGAGCAGCCATAACCAAAACAATCCTGAGAAGATACAAAGCTGGGGACTTTGTCGTGTCAGAACCAAGGCTCGGTTACAAAGCAGTGCTTGTGCCGCACTTGGCAGGTTCTGCCTGAAAGGGTAACAGCATTCGCCCAGCACTCAGCACCCCAGAGTCTGTGGATGGCCTGAGAGAGTAACATTACTCACCCAGCACTTAACACACGGCAGACTTCAATCCCTAAAGCAGAGACAAGCCCTGCTCCTGCAGCTAGCTGTCCAGAATTGTTTCTGGAAGGTTCCCAGGCCACAGCCATGGAAGGACTCAGCATACAGCAGATAGGAGTTTATTAATGCTACAAAAATTAACGCAAAAGTGGAGAGGACTGGAGAAAGCTGTGCACAGAGTTAGCACTTCAGAGAACAAGGGGTAGGGAGTGTTCTCAAGTCCTTGGCTGAGAAGTAAATTACAGAAGCATCCAGAGACTACCTAGGCAACGGAAAGAGCGACAGGAGGGCAGCAGACCAAGTCATTACCATCACAGTCTGTGCTTCTCTCTGCCAAAGGAGCGAACTCTCTAGAAACCCAGACCAGCATATGTTTGTGTCCAGAGTAGCATGGTGGTGGGGCTAAGCGGGCTGCACCATGTGCTCTGGACCGATCCTTACAAAACTTGAAAGCCACAGGGAAGGACAAAACTGATTCCAAGTACCAAGAGACTTAGCCCAATGCTATGTAAAGGAATCCAGCACCAACGACATTAAGTTCACATTGAACCAAGAAAGGCTAGTTGGCTGCCAGCTGGGGGACGACAGAAAAACATTTTACTATGCATCTTTTCCGCGGTTTCAACTTTGCAACTGCACTTGCATGCCATCAAAGGGTTTGGGTTGTATTGTTTCTCGTTCTCTTGGTTGAAGTAAGGAGTGGAATGAACCAGCCTGTGTCCTGTACAGTCCGTCTTATTATGTGGACACAAAGCAGAGCTCTTACAGATGAGATCTGATGAAAGCACTCCTGCACCGGCCACCTCCTGACAGTGTATCCTGCTGAACAGATTCCAAGCCCCACATGACAGCTGTTCCAAAGGCGTGTCCAAGCCTGCGTCTCAGCCCCAGAACGTGTGCCCTGCAGCAGCACCAGGCTGTTCTAGAGAAGCCCATTCTAGAAGCAGCACACCTCAAATACAGAACAGTGCAAAGAAGGGCTGAGCGTCAAGATAAAGGAGTTTAGAGCTCTCCATGAGGAAGGTTACAACTGTCTCTCTTCTTCTCAGCAGGGCCTTAGGAAAGAGAACTAAGTCTCCCCGGGACCCAAGCCTCTACTAATGATGCTAGTAAACCGAACAGAATAAAGGCCAAAACCAATGAAAGTGAGTACAAGAGGACTAGAGGAGCTGCTCCACACGGCTTCTTTATGTAGCTATCAAACTTGAATGAGCTTGTCATCCTGGCCTTCCTTCCAGCTTTGTAATCTGAGCAGGGGTGTGGCAGCAGGGCAGTAATCTTGGGCTTGGGCTAAAATGCCAGCTTTAAAACATACTGCCCCCCAGAGCACGGGCAGCTGCACTGCGTCTGTCTCCTCCTGTAACACACAAGTAACCTAGGCTGCTCAGACGAGCTTTAAGGGCAGTCACAGAACAGAGCACAGGCAACTGCACAGACTCATCATGTTTATTTTTACAACATGGAACCTATCGGCAGTGTTCTTTGTACTGGATGCTCAGATCCTGGCCTGCTCTCACTTCTGCTGGCAGCGAGTGTCCCTGGAACAGAGTGTAAGTCTCCTCGCCCTTGTGAACCTCCTAATATCAACAGCAACAACTTAAGGTAGGCTAATCTTTCCTCTTCCTCCACTCAGACGATGTAATAGAAATGACCACTGTACCAAGCACTGCCTTTCAGAGGCACCAAAGTCAGAGAGTTGAGTGATTCTATCATGGGATCAATAATGGCAGTGGCACTGAGGGAGTGACAGCCATGGAGAGGCACTTGGGGAGCAGAAAGGCTAAGAGAAACAGAGGTACACCCCAGTTCAATCCCCACATCATCAGTGAGTACACAAGGTAAGGAAAATACACGAAAGCACTTACACTGCAAAGCTCAACAAATTCTATCTCAACCATGTGAGTTGTGGCACACGCCTTTACCTCAGCAGGAGGGAGAGCTCGATGAGTCTGAGACCAGCCTGGTCTACACAGTGAGTTCAAGTCAGCCAGGGCTACACGGTGAGACTTTGTCTTAAAAACAAAATAATCATCTCTAAAACTGAGTCCAGTTTTCAGGAGAGACATGGCGGATGTTTTCTCTCTCTGAAAACATGCTGCAGAGCTAATGATCACCAGCGTCGTCCGTCTTTTGATGCTCATGGAGAACCAGTGATTAGTCTTCACTTGAGGCATTTTTAATTGTAATTTTGACTCTAGGCCCCACACATCCCATATAAAAGAGGAAGATGAATCTAAGTTTAGTATTTTAAAAGAGAACCTACCAATGCCAAATAAAGTAAAAGGACTACTCTCTGGTTTTTACAGGATTTGTTAGTTGATGCAAATTCAGACTTAAACACAACAGTAAACGCTGGCTCTCTCAACAGAAGACACTGCCGCGTTTGATCTGGACTGAGATGTGTCTGTGCTCTGAAAGCTTTCTTCTGGCTGAACTTCATTACGTTTTGGTGAAGTTCAGAACTAAGGCAAAAGTAGTACTTAAATCCAAGGCTCGTTCTAGTCTCCCAACAAAAACAAAAGAAGGTTGAAAGTCTCCCAGGACTCCTTATTTAACCTAACTAGTGTTTAAATTAATCCTATTGTCTTTGCTTCGATGTCATAGAGAGTACCTAAGATGCTGACAGGTTTATTTTCACTTATCTCACTATACCCCAATCAAAAACATTTTAACATATAAGTAGCTATGTCAATGCTGTCATGAAACACACTGACATGTAAGGCTTGAGGAAGGCACACACCTGGGAGAGCAGTTTCTTCAGAAGCTGTGCTATGGCAGGGTCCTCGGGCGGAGGGCAGTCAAGAAGAGAGCCATTCCGCTTCTTCTGACGCATGTGAAGATGTCTGAACAAGCTAGCGATGTCTTTGGACCTCAGAGCATAATCAAATATAGAGCGACTCACCGGCTCTTTTAGAACGCTAAGCAAGACAAGCTTCCTTTCAATCTATATTAAAAAGGGAAAAACAATTCTCAAGATTACAGTACATAGAACAATTACTTCTAAACTCAGCAAGTGCAACCCACGGAAAGCTAACAAAAGTCTTTATTTTCTAAGAAAATAATGGTTTCTTAGGAGAAAAGATGGGTCACTAGCCAATGTTAAAGGGCTTAAGTATTTCCAGTTTTTCAGAATTACGACTAAAGTACCTATCTGTGTCCACCGTACAGGAAGACTAATAATTAATGCCCAAAGGCAAAGGCTTTGGAAAGTCAGAACAAGCCTCTCCTCCACCTGCAGAGGTCAGAATACTTCCCAGCCCTGTGAGACATGTGTAGGGCTTAGCCACAGGCCTAAGACACCGGCTCTGGCCAGACAGCTTAGCAAGCACCACCACAGGACGCCCTTCAGTTTTCATGTTTCCCCACCAGACCCACACCCTTCTTCTGAGTTCAAAGCTTCCTTCTTTTAGTAGCTCTAGAAACACTCTGTGGTCAGTGCAGACATAATGAAAAGGACGGCTATTACTAGCAATCACCAAATGGACTCTTGTTTTTCCTTTCAATGCTAGAGACAGAACCCAGTGGCTTGAACATGAAGGCACACACTCTACCCCTGAGCTACATCCCAGCCCCTGGCTTTGTGAAACAGGATCTCACTATATAAGTCATACTAACATTAGGTTCTTTATGTAGCCCAGGCTGCCCACGAACTCACAATCCTCCTGCCTCGGTTTCTTAGGAAGTGACACTGTTAAGTGTGTACCATCACACCCAGATCTAAAGGACATTGTTTGGATACAATTAACTACTGCAGGCCCTCTCCTGGGGACCCGAGTTGGGTTCCTAGCACCCATGCTGGGTGCTCACAGCCACATGTAACTCTAACTCCAGGGGACCCAAGACCATTTTCTGGCCTCTGAGAGCACTGCACTCGTGTGCACAAACCCATACAGGGACACCTATAACACAAAATTAAAACTTTAAAAAGCTCAGATTTTAAAATAAAGAAGGGTAAGATTTACAGAACATAAATAATGAGCCCTTCAATTCTTGATCTTGGCTTTGAAAAATGTAAACCAATGATCAATGCCAAGTTTAATAACGCTAAGTAACTGGTCAAGGAGCTGGAGAGATGAGTGTTAAAGAGCACTGGCTACTCTTCCAGAGGTCCAGGGTTGTATTCCCAGCACCTACATGGAGGTTCACAACTGACTGTAACTCCAGTTCTAAGGGATCTAGCACCCTCATTTGGCTTCCCTGGGCACCATGTGGTATAACAATCTTATAAAACACCAATATATATAAAATTTTAAAAGTGATAAACTTAAAATATAAATAAAAATAAAAGCAGATTCAGTATAAGATTACACAAAAGAAATGAAGTCTGACCTTCAGCATGCCACACAGTGTGACATAAGAGTCTCTTGACAGTGTCTCTCTTAGTAGGCTAGTCAGTTTATTGACATTAGTAGTTTGAAAGGTATATAAAAATGTCAAAGACCAGGTTAAATGCATTTTTATGTTGAGGCTCTTTTGATGTGAAGACACTAGAGATGTACTGGGTAAGAACTGGGCAGAAGCTGGAGCATGTGTACCTGTATTACTGGTTGTGTAATATACGGGTCAAGATACGGCATGAGCTTGCAGTAGACGTCAGCAGTGCTGATCTGATGAGCTACCACGGTGATGAATCCCACGGCACCATAGCGTATCCACAGATTAGGGTGACACAGGAAGGGAGCTAAAGGGGAAGAAAGGAAAGCCAGAGTCACACAAATCCTTCCACTGCTATAACGAGAGAAAGACCAAGCCTCCGTGATACCAGAAGCTTCCTGCACATACTGGCCTGAAGAAGAAACTCAGCAGAACAGTTCTAGCACTCCCTATCATACTTATCAGCCGTTCCACAAAACCAACCTCCTGTCTAAAATGTCTACTTCCTGTTTCTCAGAGTCAAGATGTTAGCACACAGTCATCTTAGCACTGAACTAAAAACGACTGGACAGAGCCATAAAAATCCAAACACCACTCAGTAAGGGGTTACATACAGCTCCACTTTCCTGCACACGCTCAGGAAGGCGGCTACCACACAGAGGCAGAGAGACGCTGAGGGGCTTGTTTCTTCTCCACCCACAGGGCTGGGAAAACAATCTGATCCATCTGACACTCTTTTAAGTGCAGCGTCTGGTCAGATCGAGCACAAAACTCCTAATTTGCTTGTCATTGTGAATGAAAAAATGGAAAAGTAAACACGTGTGTCCATTCTTCAAAACAGAGATTAACCCAGAAAACTGAATCTCCTCGTTCCTTTTAATACTTTCATTCACTAAATCTAAATCACTTATTTCAACTCATTGAAGTCGTTCTAATTTGCTTTAGGATAAATCCACACTTTTAAAACACAACAGTAGCATGAGGTCTAAGTCCTCAAAGGTATATTCAAGAGCTGCTCATCAGAGGTCCCTGGGAAGAACGACAGCTGTCACCACATACCAGTGATGCTTACATGCAAAGGAAAGAGAAGACACTTCAAAGTCCCTCTCTCCTGGGCCACCAAGATGGCTGAGCCAGCAATGGCTCCTGGGGCCAAGCCTGACCACCTGAGAGAGCCATGCAAAGTGAAGAGAGTTCCAACCACAGAGCTGTCCTCTGACCTCCACAAGCATGCAGTGGCATGCGCTCATGCACATATGTGCATACGAACACACATACACACACACAAAATAACTAAAATAATAAAATCTCTCTTGAAAGTGCTCAGATGATCACTTCATTACCCATGAAGGTTTTGATTATTTCACAAACCATCCACAGCTCTGTCCAACTGACAGGAAGGGCTGGTTTCTTCCCTTTGACACAAAGAAGGAAAATGGATGGAGTTCGGCGGTACGGTGCTTATCTAACATGAACAGGGCCCCAGCGTTCAACTCCACATCTCAACCACCAAGAACAGTAGGAACCAGCAAAGCCCTGAGAACCTCTGGAAAGCACACAGTGCCACCATGGCATGATGGGGGATGGGTGCTGCACATGATAAGTTGCTGATTCTGAGCTTCCCATGCATGTGGGATACATGCTTCTCACAGCCCTTATTTTAGTCAATGGATGTGAGCAAACGTAATACCAAGGAGAATGTGTCACACAGCTAGGCTTGCTCTCCTGTGCTTCTGTCACCCTGTGAGAACAGCTGGGCCAGCCTCAGCCATAACAACCATGGTCCCACAACGAGAGACAGATGGATCATGTTCAAAGGACAGGAGACTCACAGCCTGAAGCAAAGCCACCCACCCAGCCCACAGGTGCACGGCCACAAACCCACAGCAGTGTCCTGAGGCTCCGAGGTTGGCTGACACACTGCAGTACCACAGCAGCCAGCTGACACCAAATACTCAAACCTGAGCTGAGAACTTTTCTTAGAAACTATAGCATTCACACTTTCCTCTCTAATATGTCCCAATTCTCTGGAGACAAGTATGAGGAAGCAGAGTAGGGAGAATAATCTAGTCAGGAATAATAGACTCTTAAAGCCACCACCAAGGAAATCATAACAATCTCCACCAAGAACACCATGGCCGTTCTGGTCTTGGAATCACCATATTAACCAAGTGTTATGCTCAGGCCTGGCATACCGGCCCTGGGGGAACTGAAGCCAAAGCAAGAGGTCATGATTTCAAGGCCAGCCTGGAACTTCAACCCTAATAATCTGCTTAAGGATACACAATATAAATATATAAATCATTCAACAACATAAAACATGAGAAGAGAAATTAAAGTCTTTTGTGTAGATGAAAATTAAATTTCTAGGGCTTTAAAGATTCAAAACATAGCACTTTAAAAATATCATCAAACCACAAAGTAAAATGCAAAAGAGTAAGAATGGTACAAGGGATTATATAACATTAATGTGCCCCTATTAAATACTTATTTTAAATAAAGATGGATTAAATTTTACAATAAAAAATTAGAGAAGCTGGGGTTGGGGATTTAGCTCAGTGGTAGAGCACTTGCCTAGCAAGCACAAGGCCCTGAGTTCGGTCCCCAGCTCTGAAAAAAAGGAAAAAAAAAAAATTAGAGAAGCTAAATAAGCAAGAAAACAGAGTGTAAAGACACACAATGACACCAATAGCCTGTTTAAGGGCAAACATACACTCCCTGTGTCTAGGGCACACACACACTGCTGTGTCTAGGGCACAGACACTGCTGTATCTAGGGCACACATACTGCTGTGTTTAGGGCACACATACACTCCCTGTGTTTAGGGCACACACACTGCTGTGTCTAGGGTGCACATACACTCCCTGTATTTAGGGCACACACAAACTGCAGGCACAGGAGCAGGTAGAAATTATCGTCACCAATTACTCATCTGACAGAAGGCAAGTGTCCAGAATATATAAAGAACTAAAGCACTGAACATCAAGAGAACAAATAATCCAATTAAAAATGATGATAGAACCAAACAGAGCTCTCAGAAGATGAAGACTTGGCTGAGAAACACATGAGAAGTGTTCAGCATCCTTAGCCATCAGGGAAATGGAAGTCAGAACTACTCTGAGATTTTATCTTACCTCAGGTAAAACCACCAAGATCAACACAATAACCACAGCTCCCATCAGCAAGGATGAGGAAAGGAGAGCAGTCAGTCACTGCTGCACTGCTGCTGGGAGTGCAAACCGGTTCAACTGCTATGGAAATCAGTGTGGCAGCTCCTCGGGAAGGAGGAATCAATCTACCTCAAGAGCCAGCTACCCCACTCTTGGGTCTATCCCCTAAGGATCTACATGCTACCACAGAGACCCCTGCTCACCCATGGTCACTGCTGCTCTATTTACAACAGCCAGAGATTGGAGACAGCCTATGTGTCTGTCAAGTGAAGAACGAATGACGAAATGCATGTTTACACAACGGAATATTATTCAGCTGTTAAAAAGTTAAAATATAAAGTTTTCAGGTAAGTGGAAGGAGTTAAAAATAATCACAAGTGAGATAACACACCCAAAAAAGACAAATACCATATGTTTTCTTTTGTGTTTATTCTTACTCTATCAGAATGAAATCATATGACGTCATTCCTGTACCCAAACTTCCCATTCTAAGTCTCAAAACCAGAAGCTTACCAATATCACTGGCGAATTCATAGACATGAGGTTTCTGCAGCAGCCCTAACTGGCACATACAGGTCAGGGCATTGAGAGCTTTCACAATGACGAACTCCTCGGCATCGCTGAGGCCTTGCTGGAGCAGGGGCTTGAGGATGGAGGAGCTCTGCCAGCCAACATAGGCAGCCACACCTGAAAGGGAAGGCAGCGTCACCGTTACTTGGCACCAGGCTATGCGCATCGCCACTGAGCAGTGTGTGACACTTAACACAGCAAGCCACCCACCAAAACTAAGACAGAGCCGAACTTCTTTCCCAGCAAAATAAATGAAAAGTCAATCATCCAGAAATCTAGGGACAGCAGAATTTATAGAAGAAAAAATGCAGGGATGCCTAAAATTGTCAATATTGAGAAATCAAAAATAAGTCATATATCCAAGACAGCCCTTCCTCACAAGTTTCCTAAAAACGGAACTCTGTCTAGCAAAATAGAGAGGGAGGTGGAGAACCTACAGAAGTGCAGATGTACCCGAGGATCATGGAGGAAAACAGAACCCTCCAGCCCAGTTCTCAGTAATTCTCTCAAGGAGACCAGGGGCAGCAGAGGGCTCAGTTGGTAAGGTTGGTCATGGAAGCCCTGGACTCAGGCTTAGACCTCTACATTAGCCCTGGACTCAGGCTTAGACCTCTACATTAGCCCTGGACTCAGGCTTAGACCTCTACATTAGCCCTGGACTCAGGCTTAGACCTCTACATTAGCCCTGGACTCAGGCTTAGACCTCTACATTAGCCCTGGACTCAGGCTTAGACCTCTACATTAGCCCTGGACTCAGGCTTAGACCTCTACATTAGCCCTGGACTCAGGCTTAGACCTCTACATTAGCCCTGGACTCAGGCTTAGACCTCTACATTAGCCCTGGACTCAGGCTTAGACCTCTACATTAGCCCTGGACTCAGGCTTAGACCTCTACATTAGCCCTGGACTCAGGCTTAGACCTCTACATTAGCCCTGGACTCAGGCTTAGACCTCTACATTAGCCCTGGACTCAGGCTTAGACCTCTACATTAGCCCTGGACTCAGGCTTAGACCTCTACATTAGCCCTGGACTCAGGCTTAGATCTCTACATTAGCCCTGGACTCAGGCTTAGACCTCTACATTAGCCCTGGACTCAGGCTTAGACCTCTACATTAGCCCTGGACTCAGGCTTAGACCTCTACATTAGCCCTGGACTCAGGCTTAGACCTCTACATTAGCCCTGGACTCAGGCTTAGACCTCTACATTAGCCCTGGACTCAGGCTTAGACCTCTACATTAGCCCTGGACTCAGGCTTAGACCTCTACATTAGCCCTGGACTCAGGCTTAGATCTCTACATTAGCCCTGGACTCAGGCTTAGACCTCTACATTAGCCCTGGACTCAGGCTTAGATCTCTACATTAGCCCTGGACTCAGGCTTAGACCTCTACATTAGCCCTGGACTCAGGCTTAGATCTCTACATTAGCCCTGGACTCAGGCTTAGACCTCTACATTAGCCCTGGACTCAGGCTTAGACCTCTACATTAGCCCTGGACTCAGGCTTAGACCTCTACATTAGCCCTGGACTCAGGCTTAGACCTCTACATTAGCCCTGGACTCAGGCTTAGATCTCTACATTAGCCCTGGACTCAGGCTTAGACCTCTACATTAGCCCTGGACTCAGGCTTAGACCTCTACATTAGCCCTGGACTCAGGCTTAGATCTCTACATTAGCCCTGGACTCAGGCTTAGACCTCTACATTAGCCCTGGACTCAGGCTTAGACCTCTACATTAGCCCTGGACTCAGGCTTAGATCTCTACATTAGCCCTGGACTCAGGCTTAGACCTCTACATTAGCCCTGGACTCAGGCTTAGACCTCTACATTAGCCCTGGACTCAGGCTTAGATCTCTACATTAGCCCTGGACTCAGGCTTAGACCTCTACATTAGCCCTGGACTCAGGCTTAGATCTCTACATTAGCCCTGGACTCAGGCTTAGACCTCTACATTAGCCCTGGACTCAGGCTTAGATCTCTACATTAGCCCTGGACTCAGGCTTAGACCTCTACATTAGCCCTGGCTCTGGAGATGGAAAGGCAGGGGAATCCAGGGAGCTCACTGGCTGGCCAGCTTCAGTGACAGACCTTGTCTCAAAATAGTAAGGTAGAAAGTGACCACAGGAAACACTTGACACTGAGCTGAGCCTCCACCCATGTGCACAGAGACACATACAGGCAGCCACACATGAAATGACACACATGAACATGTACACACATGTAGCCACACATGAAATGACACATATGCACACATATACAAGGGTAGCCACACATGAAATGATGCATATGTATGCACGCACTCGCGCACACACACACAGCCATACATGAAATGACATATGCATGCATACACAAGGCAGCCACACATGGAATGAACATGAACATGTATACCCCACACTAAACTAACTTCAAGAATAACACAGGGAAGGAATGAGATAAATTCCAAGCAACATCAGAACCGGTAAAAAAGAAGCAGAGTGCTGCACACAGGAGAAGAAAGAGAGAAATCTAGGACTCCAGAGCAACTCACAGAGTCACGGCGAAATACGCAGTTCAAATGTGCAATAAATCTAGTCAGTGAACTGGGAAAGAAACCTCGACTGCCACTGCCATCCCCACACTCACGTGCAGGGGAGTGACCAAACAGCCCTCGGGAGCAACTACCTGACTCGTAGTCAACAAAACTTACATTTGTCATAAGGTAAATGTTATCCTGGTGCTTTAGAATAAGTCCATTTGTGAACACGTTAATTTAATCATACAACACAAAGTAAATGCTTACCATGACAGTGAAATAATTAAGAATTCAACTAAGCGGGGTTGGGGATTTAGCTCAGTGGTAGAGCGCTTGCCTAGGAAGCGCAAGGCCCTGGGTTCGGTCCCCAGCTCCAGAAAAAAAAAACAAAAAACAAAAACAAAGAATTCAACTAAGCAAAGGGAGGGTGCAAAGGCGTAGAGGGGAAGGACCTTCCTCTCCTTAGATTACAAACAAAAAGCAGGACAATGGCTACATAGTAAACTTCCAAGGCCCCAACAACACTATGTGATGGGCACTGTGACCCTAACCAAGGACGTCAGCTATGACTGCATCCCATGCCCTGTGTGGTGAGGCTGAACTACACGGTAAGACTGTCCTTCAAAAACCAAAACATAACATTCTTTTTTCAAATGAATTTTAGAAAATCAAATAAAAATAGAGAAAAGTCTTGCCTTCAAAATGAGTTAATAGTCTATATGCTCCAAAAACCCTAATGTAACTTCATGCAAGAAAAAGAACCAAAATAATAAGAAATAATGTAAGAAATACAAGCATGTAAACATCAGGAAAAGGTTTTGTAGCTTGGCTAGCAACCAAAAAACATCCATGACAATCTGCTACCTTACCCTTTTAGCAAGCAATGGTTAAGGGAAGCCTACTTCTGACTGGGAGCGCATGGGGTGGGTAGCACCTCAAGCTGATGGAGTCATGAAAATACACTAGCTATTTTAGCTACATTTGCATATTCTTTGTTTATAGCAAGAAAGCTTTATTGACTGGGCAGTAACTGGAGTGCTTCCCATGAAAGCGGTGTTCACATTCTCTAACTCAGTAACTGAAAACAGGACCTGTGCGCATCAGTTCCTTGTCAAGTTGACAAAACTCAGGGTCCTATGGGAAGAAGGGACTTTTAAGTGATGAACTGCCTCCATCAGATTAGCCTGTAGGCAAGTGTGTGGGTCATTTTCTTGATTAGAGATTGATGTGGGAGGGCCTAGGCCAGTGTGGGCAGTGCCACGCCTGAGCAGGTAGCTCTGGGCTGTGTAAAACAGCAAACTGAGCTTACTGGAGCAAGGCAGTACCTCCATGGCCTCTGCTTCGGTTCCTCCTCCAGCTTCCTGCCTCAAGTTCCTGCCCTGACTTCCCTCAGAGATGGACTATCAGCAGTTACGATGAAATAAACACATCTCTCCTCAAGTTGTTTTTGGTCATGGTCTGTCTTTGTTACAGAAACAGAATGCTAACTACAAAAGAGGCTCTCTGTGTAACAGAACTCAAACTTTCTTTGTAAAATCTTATACTTCTAGCTACTAGAAACTAGTAGGAAATCAGTGAACTGTGTATACTAGCCACATGGTGGAGAGTAAGCTGCAATGTGACAGGATAGAGGCCACTCATCTGAGTGACAGGCCGACATCTAGTGCTGTTTCTCAGACCAAAGCCCATCACCAAAGAGTGCTTGACCAGACTTAAATACCTAATCATCCTGTTCACTTAAATAAATATGTAAGGTTCTCTGTATAACAATTCACAATTAAAGTTAACCGGTGATCTCAGCACTTGGGAGGCTAAAGCAAGGACACTTAGAATTCCAGGCCAGCCTGAGCTGGTTAGTAAGCCCTTCTTCCAATACAAAAAACAAACACGAAAATTAAATATTCAAAATATTTAATTAAAAGAGCAAATGAATTTTGGTAAAATTATTTAATGGAATAAAAGGATATAACTCTATTGAACCATGATTTCAAGGAGCTCTTAACAATGTTAGAAAGGGCTTGGGTTTTCTTTAATGTAAGGCAAACTAGGAAGTACTATCAGATACAGTCCCAGTGCCAGGCCAGAGACCCGGGTGCAATCCCCAGGCCCACTCAGTGAAAAGAGAAGTCAACCCACACAGGTTACCCCTTTGATCCACAAACACACCACAGCACACGTGCATCAGCCCAGCAAAATAAGCAAATAGTTAACTAAAAATTTTCAAAAAAAAAAAAGTCTGCTGTAGAGAACTGACACATATGGAAAATATAAACCAAACAACTGGCTGCTGTCCTAGCCCAGTCTGTGACGGGCATCATGTGACGGGCATCATGTGACGGGCATCATGTGAACAGCACACTGCAGCCTCTGCCCGGAGTAGACTCGTTTCTGCTCCTGCCCCATCACACCACAGGGCCCACACTCCAGGAAGACCTGACACGCCCTCTGTCACTTCTGCAGAATCCCATGCACTTTCCCAAGTCACTCTTCTGAATGACCACATGCTACTTCTCCTATCCCCAAAACACTGATTAATAAAGTCACTCCTAAATCAGTTATTCTATAAAGGAGCATGAAGACAGACAGAAATACTAGGAACTCATTCATTAAACAAAACGTAATAAAACCATTACCTAGCTTCCAAACCAATGGAGGGGTTTGAGAGGGCAATTTAAACCTTAAAGATGACTCTAAGAGGAAATGCAGACATACCGACTATGCTATCGAAGAAAGCTCCACGCAGGTGCCAGTCATTCTTATCATTCAGGAACGTGATCATGTGGGACAAGAGAACGTCGTTGGCTTTCTGCCGTCCAAAGAAGACGCACAAGCGTGTGATCCCATTCTCCATCAATGTCTGTTTCACAATATTCTCAGGGTCACTTAACAAAGTGACAACCTTCTGCTGGACCATTTCGTGTAGGGCCTGGAGCTCTAAAACACAGAAAGAAGGATCAGTTTCCAATCACACATGCAGACCGAGCATTTTGAATTTCGGTATTTTGGTTGAGACACGGTATTGCTCAAGCTGTCTTGAAGCTGGTTGTTCAGTCTTGAACTCACAATTCTATTTGGCCTCCCAAGTGATGAAATTGCAGGTCTGGCCCACAGCCAGACCTGTCTTCTCTCCTACTTAGTGGAGTAACAGAGTGATCGCAGAGGCTTCCACACAAGCCCTGTATTTGCTAAGCTATTCTACCATTCAAAGGTCTGCAGGTGAGACACTGAAAATCACCTCAGCAGTCAAGGCTGTGACAGCAGCTACCATCTCAGAAAACATCTCTCTGTTTAGGATCTCCAGATGAAATGCAGGAGGAAGCACCAGCCAGGAGAGCTCATTACCTCCGCAAAGATCAACATTCACAAAGCCATTAAAGAATCAGACTAGTTCAGCATGTAGCTTTTAGAAGATATTTTAGAGTAAGTTGATTAAGTAGATAGATAGACAGACAGATAGACAGACAGAGAGAGATTTATAAACAGATATAGCCATCCATAGAATATATCATAAGTTCTCTACTGGTCTGCCCAGCCTTCCTCTCTACTCATCCTTATTCATCCGCCAAGCTGGTTGTCTGTCTGTCCCTTGCTAAAGCCCATGTTTGAGAGTACTGGTCTAGGTTCTTGCCACTTCCCTACTGCTCCCAGCTGCCTGGAGTAGAGCATGTGTAACCACTGCTCAGCTGAGTGAAAGGGGCAATGCCATCCCCCTCTGCTCAGGACGGCCACAGCTTATGGATGTATAAACTAGATTTCTCTAGTACATCCCAACTTAAGCCAGCACAGAGCAGATTCAATTCTGAATCTCTGGCTAAGAAGCTATTAAAATGATTTTAGATACAGAGAAACATAAGACACTGGCCCCATGAGGTCACCACCACAGGTGTTTCTTTGCAGTAAATGAGGAACTTGAATATGTAAACCAGAGACACTAACTACTAAATGACTAAGGATACTCAACACTACTCATGTGAGAAGAAAAGGTTTAGTTCTTCAGCAAAGATGATTCCTTTACTTAATGAGAACCACCCAATCTGGCTGGCTCTACTGCTCACACAACTCCAACCGCAGAGAGTGCAGAATCAAGGGCAAGGTAACAGTGAGGACAGAGGATAATGTGCCAGGGCCCTTCCCATCCTAACCACTGCTCTTTCACTGTACAAGAGAGCCACAAACGACAGCGTTACAAGTCACCACTAGCCATTCGGTGTAAACGATGGGGATTTTAAGAGGGGAAATAACACAACCTGTGTCATAGTCTCCGTTAGGACGCGTGGCTTCATCTACCTCTTCACTGTCCGGCTCGTTCTCCATGTTGAGAGTTTTTAGCTGCACTAGTTCCAGGAATCGCAGAGCCGTCTCGGCCAACAGAGCTATGTTTTCTATAAGATATCAGAAGAAAAGTTATACTCATATCCTCATGCTGCTTATAACTTTTCCTCCCAAAGTCCTTTAACTTTTTTGAGACAGGGTCCTTGTGCCTCAAACTGGAGATCCTCCTGCTTCAGCCTCCAGAATGCTGGTAAATACAGGTCACCATTAGGCCCAAAATCCCTAAATATTAATCATAAATTCTAGAGGAAAAGCAGGATCTTGAAGTCTTTAATCAGAGACTCTATAATGATCTCATAATCTATGATGATCCCTAAACAACAAAAATTCTGCACTGTAGAAACTGTCTAAAATAAAGTATCTATTTCTTTTTTTTTTTTTTTTTTTTTGGTTCTTTTTTTTCGGAGCTGGGGACCGAACCCAGGGCCTTGCGCTTCCTAGGTAAGCGCTCTACCACTGAGCTAAATCCCCAGCCCCAAAGTATCTATTTCTAATAAGCAAAAAACACTTAACCCCAGAGCTAGCCTTTAAAAGTATGCTGCCAGTTAGAGATAGTTATTAGACTAACACAGAAACATTAGCACCAAAGTAATGTCACACGGGGACCAGAATCATACACACCAGGACTCATCCCTCAGGCCTGCCACTTACCAGCTTACTGTGTGCACAGCCTGAATCTTGGATTCTTCAGGTACATTAGGAGTCTGCTCTCTTAAAAAGCCATTACTAAACAGAATCAGTCATTATTAGACTGCTGTTCACACAACAGCCTGAGGTTCCCAGGGACAAAGGGTCAGAGTGCTAGCCGCACTGTATTAACTGTCTTTTCTCTGACAACCTACGAGACTGACCAACACTTCACTCCCCTCAGTTCCCCATTCCAACATCTACATGTGCCATCACTGATCTGTTCTTCCCTGCCATTCTTCTATTTCTATTTATTCCTACGTCTGTAGGGGTGACCTTAGCTGAGTCTCACAGCAGTGGGGACAGGAACCTGAAAAGGCCACCGCCTGTAGTCAGCAGGACTCCCAGTGGAGCAATAGGACACCAACCCACCCATAAAATGTTCGACCTAAAATTTATCCTGTCTATAAGAAATGCAGGGACAGGGATGGAGCAGATGGAGAGAACAGGCAACCAATTACAAACATGACCTGAGACCCACCCCATGGGCAATTACAGACATGACCTGAGACCACCCCATGGGCAATTACAGACATGACCTGAGACCACCCCATGGGCAATTACAGACATGACCTGAGACCACCCCATGGGCAATTACAGACATGACCTGAGACCACCCCATGGGCAATTACAGACATGACCTGAGACCCACCCCATGGGCAATTACAGACATGACCTGAGACCCACCCCATGGGCAAGCACCATCCCTGACACTATTAGTGATACTCTGTTATGCTTGCACACAAAAGCCTAGCATAACTGTCTTCTGAGGGGCTCCACCCAGCAGCTGACTGAAACAGACGCAGAGACCCACACTCAAACATTGGATGGAGCTTGGGGACTCCTATGGAAAAGTTGGGTGGGGGAAGGACTGAGGACTCCAGAAGGGATAGGAACTCCACAGGAAGACCAAAAGAGTCAACTAACCTGGACTCTTAGGGGCTCTCAGAGACTGAACCACAAACCAAAGAGCATATGCAAGTTGGACCTAGGCCCCCCAACCTCAGCACATATGTAGCAGATGTGCAGCTCTCTCTTTAGATGAACCCTGAGTTACTAAAGCAGGGGCTATCCCAAAAGCTGTTGTCTGTCTGTGAAATACTTTCCCTGAACTGGGCTGCCTTGTCTGCCCTCAGTGAAAGAGGATGTGCCCAGCCCTGCAAAGACTTGATATGCCAGGGTGGAAGGATAACCAGGGAGGGCCTCCACCTGCTCTGAGGAGAAAGGGATGGGAGGATGGGAGATGGGGGGAGGGACTATATAAGGAGAGAATCCGGAGAGGGGGCAGCAATTGGGATACAAAGTGAGTGAATAAATAAACAAACAAACAAACAAATAAATGAAAAATACAGGCTATTACAAATAATAAAATCATGTGTGTTAAAGAGATCCTGAATTTCTAGGCCTCACTTTATGCCCCCACAATACACAAACAGAAAGACCAGGAACAATACATTTATGGCAAGAGACCACCCAGCAACCACCAAGCCTTTGGGGTTGTGCCTAGACATAAAATTAGTGTCCAAAGACCAGTTTACATGTATTCTATTAATAATGACAGGCAAATAATAAACAAACTAATAAGCAAATCGCTTTAAAAACCATGGCAATGTCATCACCACATGTGTGCTATATTCATTATGCACAAAACTCCGAACAGAAGGTCCATCTCCATTAGATCATAGATATAAATTATGGAGTATGTAAATGTCTCAGTGATATTTCCCATGGTGAAGTAAGCATTCAGAATTAGTTCAAAAGGAGCTAAAAACATGAATCTTTACTGCTAGGATCTGTGGGTGAGGATTCTAAGTAGAAAGAAACAGGTGTTCATAGCACACCCGACTCATCAAGAGGCCACGAATCCTAAGCGCCAGAGTAAGGGGGCCAGGGAGCTAACTCGGGGCTTCTGTCAACACCATGGTCTTCTTCAATTGCCCTGAAATAAGAGTGTTTGCTCAGGGAAACTGAAAAGGCTACAACTCTAGTGAGGAGTGGGTACTTGTGAACATTAGTCTTCTGCCAGCTAAATGCACTATTCCAGGTCAAACTGTAGAATCCACACTGTACACCTCCTCACTGCACAATTCTAATCATTTTAAATGTAAAAGGATATATAAAAGTTGAGTCCGAGAAATAGATTAGCTATCAATATTAATATCTACACATATGTATTCATAATTCAAAAGCAAAGTTCACACACTCAATTCCCAAAAAAGTCAGAAGGCCAAGAGGTATGGCACCAGTACTTGAGAGACGAGTGTGAGACTGACAAGAGCTAGACAAGGAGCTCTTACCAGCGTAGGCCAGTCTGACGATGGTGGCGTCGTCCTGGGCCAGGTGAGCTATGCCGGGGAGAATGTACTCTGGGTAGATATTGACATCATTGCGAGGAACTTCTTGGACAAGGGCAAGGACTTTGGTGAGTGTCCTCAGGGCTTCAGCCCGCACTCGAGGAACAGAGTTGTTGCTGAAATGCAACAAGTAGGGGGTGATGCGATCCAGAAGGATCTCTACGCTCAGCCTCGGGGCCAAATGCAGAATGAGCTCCAAGGCAGCCAGTTTGGAGTCGCAGGACTTCAGTGTCTGCAGGCAGGACGTTATCACTGACACCAGGACAACCAGCCCGCTAGCCTTGGACTCCCCTTCTGCTTTCTCTGGCAAGTCATGTCCACAGAGGTTGTGAATGATATTGCCCAAGTCTTTCCGTATAACCAAAATCCGCTCATCTGCAGAGAGAAAGGTCTCCTTGGCGAACTGAGCCATGTACGGCTGAAGGAAAGTATAGAATACCTCGGGGAAAGCATTGCCACGCTGCTGCTTCAGGTAGTCGTCAGCTTCCAAACGCTGTCCCGGCTCCCGCTGGATCATCTGAGTTACCTGCGTGAAAGGAGAAAAGGGTACACTTTACAACAGGAACTGAAGCCAGATGGGGTGACTCATACCTGAACCCCAGCACCCTGGAGGCTTGGACAAGGCCAGCCTCCTGGTCTACATGACCAGTTCAAGACCAGCCTCCTGAGCTAGTAACAAGTTGAAGGCCAGGTGGACTGCACGCACACAGGCACGCACGCACGCACGCACGCACGCACGCACACAGGCACGCACGCACACCAAATCAAACCAGATGAAAGTTACAAGAGCAATTACCTGAGATCTAAGGGATTTCTGAGGTAATTCTAATCATTCTCTTTGCCTGGCCTTTTTTAGAACTACAAACTAATTATGTCACTCATTACCCTAGAAGGCAATGGGATGTTACACACGAATGTCCACGAATCTCCTGGTATATAAGTCATACTTGTTTGTTCAATATTTGTTGTTAAAAAGCAACAAACCTTCAGAGAAAAATGAATAGACACATTGCACACATGAAAGAACAATTAAGAGTTCTGGTTTAACAGTACACTCCCACAAATCCAAAGGGTCAGCACATGGTGTTGTTTAGTTGAGTTGAGAGGAGTTTAGCTGAGAGGAGAATCAAAGGTCTGGTAATGTAGCCCAAGGACAGAGGACAGAGTGCTGGCAGACGGGTGTGGTCCTGTGTTAGAGCCCAGCACTTCAATGATATAAAAGAGTAGGGTAGAGAAGGCGCAGCATCTAAGAGCACTTCTCAGCTCCCAGCACCCACACCAAGTGGCTCACAACTCCTTATAACTCCGACTCCAGGGCACCTAATACCTCTGGCCTCTGCACTCACACACATGTACACACACACACACACACACACACACACACACACACACAATCTTAAAGAAATACCTAAAACTGTGAGGAAATCTGAACACTAGAAATATATACCTGGGAACCTGGGAACCGGATGTAGGTCTTTCCTGAGAGACACACCCAGAATACAGCAAATACATAGGCAAATGCCAGCAGCAAACCACTGAACTGAGAATGGGACCCTCATTGAAGGAATCAGAGAAAGGACTGGAAGAGCTTGAAGGGGCTTGAGACCCCATATGAACAACAATGCCAAGCAACCAGAGCTTCCAGGGACTAAGCCACTACCCAAAGACTATACATGGACTGACCCTGGACTCTGACCTCATAGGTAGCAATGAATAGCCTAGTAAGAGCACCAGTGGAAGGGGAAGCCCTGGGTCCTGCCAAGAATGAACACCTAGTGAACAAGATTGTTGGAGGGAGAGTGGTAATGGGGAGAGGATGGGGAGGGGAAGCCCCTATAGAAGGGGAGGGGGAGAGGTTAGGGGGATGCTGGTCCAGAAACTGGGAAGGGGATCAGGAAGAGGAATAACAATCGAAATGTAAATAAGAAACACTCAAGTTATAAAGATAAAAAAAAAAAAAGAAAGAAATATATACCTGATATAAGGACATAAATTTTATATATATATAACCAGTTCAGTGGTTCAATGTTCTAATAGTCAAATACATAAAATATCATAAAAATATATCTGCAAGTTTGGCTTTCTTTTGGACTCTAAACTAGAATTTAGCACTGAATTTAGAGGAATCAAGTGTACTACATAGAAAAATGATCTAAGAATTACTTTTACATTTGCATTAATGCCTTGAAGATTAATAAACAAATTGACTTTCCAATCAAGAAAATGTAGGTCTGAAGACACGGAGCTGCTCAGCTAAAGTGACAGACAAGTGTCGGCTCTGAGGAGGAGCAGGTGTGCCCCTTACCACAGCTATATTTATTTTCCCCACACAGAATACTGCAGACACGACCCAGCATCTGGTTTCTAGCGCTGCCCTTCTTACTCTGTTCCTCAGACAGTCTTGTTATGTAGGCCAGGCTGGCTGGAACTCACACATTCCCTGCTTCAACCTCCTCATTCACCACACCAGTGCTGACCCCTGAGCTAGCCCAGCACCTCGAAGGTTTGTTTCATTTAGAGATAGGGATTTGCTAAGTTCACTGAACTGGCCCTGAACAGTCTGTACCCCTGTGCCCTCAGGCAGGCCTTGAATTTGAAGTCCCCTTTTCCTTACTCTCCTAAGTAGCTGGGATTGCAGACCTACGTCACCAGGCCTAGCAGTAGCTGCCAGGTCCAAGAGGAAACAGACTGTGTATTTATTTCCCCCACACAGAATACTGCAGACACGACCCAGAGTCACTCTCACAGTGTCAGTCACTTGTAAAAGATGTCCTCACAGTGATACAGACATCCCATCAGATGGCCTCACCCACAACTCCGCAGCCCTGTGCTACCATAACCATGTGACCCTGCAGCTCCCTTCCAGAACAGCCCACATCTGCCTCCAGGAGAAAACGCCCGTTACTGGGCTCTGCTAACACTGATGACTCCCTCTCTCCACCTCAGATGCCTGTCTTCTTCATTCCTCATGAACAAGTTCTCTAGGACTGCCTCTCACTTCCAAATCTGCCCGAAGCAGAGAGTTATCATAGGGCAATGGATAACAAATTTGTCTTTCTGCTTTTTCTTTTGTGATGCTTTATGCCTAAGAGGGAATAAATAATGCATCTTTCTATGAGGCATCAGAAGTGTGCGTATCAGTAAATGATAGGTCTTATTCCGACTCTGTTGTGGAGGAGGATGTCTTGCCTATTGTCCCAGCGCTCAGAAGGCTGAGGCAGGAGGCTGCCCTGAGTGAGATAATAGATTGAGTTCAGACCAGCTAGGACGGTCAATTCAAACTGTATGGCCCATATTTGTAGCATAGTTACCAATTCTCTGATACTGCGATCTTCGATTTTATTTAGCACTTGCTCAGGGAAAAAATGTCCATTTCTGTATGCCAACAGTTGTGAGAGATCGAACAACGGCACGCCTTCCGTGAAGAGCTCGGCTATCACGCAACCTGGAAAATCAGACACAATTCCATTAGAGGGAGATGAAGAGATGGTCAGTGCTTATTAGAATTCAGAAAAATCAGAATACTCAGAGTGCAAAACCCCAATCAACTGAATTTTACTGTGTTCTACAATGTAGAGGTCCAAGTGCTTGATCGGCAGGGAGGGGTATGAAGCCAATCATCCCTCTCTCTCTTTCTTCAAATGCACACACACAAACAAGGAGCTTAACACTCCTAAGAAAGCCTATGGTACAAACTGTAGCATCACGTTCAGAACTGCTAACCAGCATCTGCCCATCACTAAACAAGCAGTAGGTGCCACCAGTGACAGGCGCTACTAACACAAAGCGGTAAAATCGCCTCAGCCAAGCACCCCTTCTAAGAAGACAGAACATAACCAGTGAACAAATCTCATTTGCAGTGTTGAGTATTACAAACATAAATCAAGTGCTAAAAAATGTGGGAGTAAACTAGGAAAAAAAAGGGAAAACAATTCAACTGTTTGCACTAACATAGTCTTCAGCCAGGAATGTTTAAGTACCTACATTTCCAAAAACGCAGAACAATTTTTTCATACAAAGCAATTTTACTGAGTTACTCTATGACTCACACTTACCAAGTCTCATAGAGATCCTTAAATAATTACTTTTTAGCCTTTGTACCTGATGGCCCTCTGCTGAGAATACCCACCCTAAGTACTCGTGAATACTAGTCAGGTCTTTGCCAACCAGCAGGAAATCCTTTAATTACCTATTTAAAACTGGCAGAGCCACTGGGCATGGCAGTCGGTACACGTCCTTAATCCCGGTAGTTGGAAGGCGGCACCGGCAGGTGCATCTCTGTGAGTTCGAGGCCAGCCTGATCTATAGACTGAGCTTCCAAGACAGCTAGGACTACACAGAGACCCTGTCTCAGAAAAAACCAAACAAGACGAGACTTCAAGAGCCACTGAAGCTCAGCTCATCCTTTTCCCTCACGGCCACTTCCTGCACAGTACCAGCTGGTGGGCCACGTAGCTTAGGCTGCCTGTTCATTATCTCTGTCCTCACTAGATGCAAACTCCGTGTCCTTCCCCCCTCCCCCTCCCCGTTTTGTGCACTGGAAAGTCCCTATCAACTACGGCAATTCTGATACAGAATAAGCGTTTAATAAATGTGTTAATTTCTAGTTATACAATGTGAGTTTCAAAATAAAGGACTTCAAATAACAGCTATTTTTAAGGGAAAGAAAAAAAAATCAAGTGCTGAGGCCAGTAAGATGCATCAGAGGGGAAAGGCACTTGTCTCCAAGTCGCACAGGCTGGAAGGAGAGAACCCATTCCTGAAAGCTGTCCTCTGACCTCCAAGCACATACCAAGGTTATGTGCTTGTTTGCACACTCCCTCACAGGCTCTCTTCCACTGTGTGTGTGTGTGTGTGTGTATGTGTGTGTGTGTGTGTGTGTGTGTGTGTGTGTGTGTAATGTCAAAATAAATAAATTAAGTGTAATATAAAATATTTAACCCATCATATGTAAGCAAGAAATGGAAGTTCTCAGCAACACTATAAACCAACCGGATCTAACAAGTATCAGTATGGCAGCATCTTACCTATGACAGCAGAATTCTCAGGAGCCTACAGAATCCGCACTATCTAGACAGGACCTCAGTTAAGCCACAGAATGACTCTCAACACTATGGGTTAGACAAAATTCCAGTGTACGCCAAGGCTTCCTGTGTTGAATTTGATCCCCACTGGGAGATATAATGGAAAAACTTAATCTGACAATGGTGTCAGAGGTGAGGCCTCTGGGAAGTAATCAGAATTAACATCCTTAGGGAAACCCCTCTGCCAGAATCCAGGTAGCTTCAGAAGATGAGGAACCAACACACAGAGGTCTGCATGCATACTCTACCCTCTGAACTGAAGGCCAAATTAAACATGTCTTTTTAAAATCGACTTGGTCATGGTGCTCTATCCCAGCAACAGAAAAGTAGGCAAGGTGTCTCCTAAATAATTAATGGGGCCAGGGACCCTGGGAAAAGAGAGAATGCTGTTCATTCCTGTGGCTCCAAGGTAAAGATCAGCCAGGACAACATAGCAAGGGCTGTGATGTAGCTCAGGGATGCAGTGCCTGACTGCTAGGTGAGAGTCTGTGGTCTCTTCCCAGTGCTGAGAGGAAAAGCAAAGGGAAATCTCTCTCTCTCTCTCTCTCTCTCTCTCTCTCTCTCTCTCTCTCTCTCTCACACACACACACACACACACACACACACACACACACACACACACACACACACACACGGCATAAAAAACCTTATAGGGGCCCTTTTGACCTAGGCCTCGCAGATTGGCTCCTGCAAACATGAGTAGCAAGAAAAGAAAAAGCCATTTTCTGCCATCAGCAAAGTGGTGACCCCAACATCCCCTGTCAACACTCTGGAGTGGGCTTCAAGAACTGTGCCCTCAGGCACTTGGAGGAATCCCCAAGCAGGCCATAAAGCACTCCAGCAGAGCCTCCTGGGCCAAAGGGATAAGGGCAGTTCCATAGCACAGCTGTGTGCGTTTGCCCAGAAAATGTAATGAGGACTCCTGTGCTTCTCTGCGGTCTTGTTACCAAGTTCAAAGAGCTACATCTGGTGAGTGTCAAAAACAGTCTAAAAACTGCTTACAAAAACAAAACAAAACAACAAAAACCTTTATGGGCCAGGGGACCTGCTCAGTCAGAAAAATGCTTGCTTTGCAACAACCAGGCCCTGAATTAAAACCCCAGAACCCACATCAAAAAGCTGGGTGGGATGGTACATGCTTCTAATTCCAGAGCTGAAGACAGAGCTAGGATGATCTCTGGGGTTCACTGACCAGCAAAGTCTACAAGGTAAGCGCCCGGCCCAGTGAGAGACCCTGCCTCAAAATAATTAAGAGTGGACAGGGAACTTACCAGTGTGGAGGCCAGAGACAACACTGGGTGTAGTTCCTTGGGTTCTGTTCACTGTGCACACATATATACACAAATACACACAAACACACGCACACACTATGAACAGACACAAACAAATCTCTGTGGGATCCGACAAGCATTTTGAGTAAATGCACAGCTATAAATACCAATATTAAAAAGACGCCTCATAGGAGCATCACACACGGCCTGAAACAAACTACCACACACACACACACACACACACACACACACACACACAATCACAAATACACCACAGCTAACGCCAGTCCCGCTGTAGGCCTCAGTTTGAACACCACCTCTCTAGGGGAGGCCTTTTCTGACACTGCCTCTCCACCTATCACTCCCAGAGGCTTATTTAACTATGTGCTTCTATAACAGTGACTTAGGCTGATCACCACCGTAGCAAACACAAGGTGAAAGTGACTTAGGCTGATCACCACCGTAGCAAACACAAGGTGAAACAGACTTTTTCTCTCTTAAACCTGACACGTAGCATCCTTGCGTGCCACCAGCACTGCGAAGTATATGTTCTCATTTGTTTAAATGAATGAGAAGTATTTTGCATCTCCTCATCACTGAAGCAAGTCCAATGAGGAAATCATGTATCTGTCTGAAACAGTCTTAAGAGGGTACAGCAAGAAACCTTTGAAAATCGGTCAATTTACAAAAAGCTACATTTCTGTTTGTCAGTGACTGACTCACATACCTGCTGAAAAGATGTCCATGGCCCTCTTCAACTCTCCCCGTGTTCTCTGATTGCTATTTAGGTCGACAAGAGGAGTTGAGGGATCTCTCATGTATTCTAACTCGGTGGCGAACATACCGCCATCCACGAAACGCTCAGGGGCGATGTAGCAAGTCCTCCTCCTCGAGGTGTCAAAGAAATAGTTGAAATCTGCTGGGTTGTCCTCTGGAAGATAAGTGGGCTTAAAACTGGCAAAATCAGTGAGGAGAACCCAGTTCCAACTGGTGACCATCACGTTCTCTGTCTTGATGTCACCGTGGCGGACTCCAGACTTGTGTGCTTGGTCCACAGCTGTCAGGATCTGGAAGGCGATCCAGCGCTTCTCGATGTTATTTAAGAAGGGACGGGTACTGATACGGTCGTAGAGGTTGTCCCTCACGTACTGCCTGAACAGCATGGCCGCTTTCTCCGATGCTTTTTCTGCTGCTTTCTGGAAAGGTAAGCAGTTCTGGGCCGAATGGAGCCTGATTTTCAGTTCCTCCAGCTCCTGTTTATAACTAGTTAAAGGCAACGTGGGATCCTGGATTGCAAAGACCTTCACAACCACCAGGCCCTCCCGGTGCTTCGCTCGAGCAACTTTAAAAAACCGAGTACTTCCCAGACTCTTATCATATTCAAAGTCATGGATGTCTGAGAAGTAGCTCTCTACGGACAGGATCTGGGAAGGAGCAATACCAGCTAGTTGGTTTCCCATAATGATGGGCACCCCTGGGTTGGCAGGTTAACACACAATACCTATATAAAAGGATGGGAAGAGGGAGAGAAACAAACAGTGAAATTGCCATGATTTGGCCTTTTCCTAAAAGACAGTTGCATCATTATTTACTAAGTAAATTCAGAAAAATTTACCTAAATAGGTTTTATTACTTTTATCTAAAAAGATGGTGCTACTTCACGCCATCCTTTCCAGTAACTAAATCATGTTTAAATATATGCATGCCTTCAACGTTTTAATTTTTGTTTTTAAGATAAGGTCTTGTGTAGCCCAGGAGGGGGTTGGAACTCCAGATCCTTTATCCTCCACCTCCCAAGTGCTGAGATCCCACCATTCCAACGTGATCTCTTAAACATTAAGCTAAAATGTTGAAACATGTATTCACTGATGTTCAGATTTTAAAGTCTGGCTGCACCTTTACCCTGACTGTTCAGTAGTGTTTGACACTTTGGAAGTCGCAAAGGTACCGGATGACTCAGTCCTTGCCCGAGAAAACTACATTTTAGTTGCAGGTAAGAAACACATTAAACGCTTAAATGAAAGAATCACATGACACAAACGGGTCATTTAATTCCTGGGTCAGACAGATCTATAAAATGAGCATCAACTGGGCCCCTCCAGCCGCCTTGCGGTGATGTCTCCCTCCTCCGAAACCAAGGCAAACTCCCCCAGTTTGCAACAAGAAACCCCGCCAGAGACATTCAAGAAAAGTAAGGCAAAATGCACACTGCCCCAAGTTACCTAACCCCGTATTTTGCAGGAACTATCTCCCTACCGCACAGTTTAGCACTCAGGGAAACATTTACCCCAGGCCTCTGGCAACTCAAAAGTCGCTGAAAGATCCCAGGGAGGTCTTGGCAGAGCTGAGGGGCTTGGGCGTGAACAGAAGTCGGCGAGGAGAGTGTTTTCTGTGAGGGGTCTTCCTTTCAGACACAGGACCTGGGGTCGTTGGGGGAGGAGCGCAGAAATGTCCGAAATCTAGAGCTGGGGGTGAACAACTGGGAGAGCAAGCATACTCGGGACTCCGGACAACCAGCAGCCTCGCTGGCGGCTCCTCCCCTGCCGCCCTGGGCCCGCGCGTGTTCGAGTCCCCGGATCCCCGGGCCTTTGCGCCAGCCCTGGACGGGGGACAGTGCCAGCACCCGTCCAGGAAGACTACTTCACCTGCAGCGAACGCTGAACTCCCGGGAAAGCCGCTGGGTTGACTTCACTTCCTGTTGAGAACGGAAGTGACGGAGGGAGACTTGAGGAAGCGTTCAGTAGGAAGCCGGTTGCTAGGAGACAAGGGAAGGAGGCGTGACCTCACTGCCCTAAGCTGAAGGTGCTTTCCTTCACTAGACTCCGGGGCCGCTGGCTCTAAAAAAACTTACCCACGTACTTAGAAAACCTAGTTCCCCAAACAAGTTGGATTGCAACTTTATTGAGTGAGAATTTATGTATCATAAAGTTCGTCGGTTTAAAAAGTGCACAATTGGGGTGACAGGAATCTTTAATCTCATTACTCAGAAGATAGAGACAGTGGCTCTCTGTTAGAGGCTAGCCTATCTATAAAGAGAGATCCTCTCTCCACAAAAATGTATGTATGTATGTATGTATGCATGCATGTATGTTTGTCTGCGTGCATATTTTGTATATACACACCCAAGTTATCTGGGTATGGCTGAGCCAAACCAGTCATGACCTCACAGCAGGAGTAACTGCTATTGGGGAAGGATATGCACCCTACCGCTCTAAACTCTTGGCTTCTAATGTATTCTAGGAGAGAAACACTCACTTTCTTCAATTGAGTCCCTACTGAGTGCCTACCAGGCTCCAATCCATAGTCCCAAACTCACTGCCTAAACTTGGTGGGTCTTGAGAAAAAAAAAAAAAAAAAAAGACAGGTTTGAAAGTATAGGTTAAGGGGTTGCGGATTTAGCTCAGTGGTAGAGCGCTTGCCTAGCAAGCGCAAGGCCCTGGGTTCGGTCCCCAGCTCCGAAAAAAAAATTTAAAAAAAAGAAAGTATCGATTATTAGGAGTGGGGGATGACAGTAATCACATTATACATGTATAAGATTTTCTTAAAAATCAAGTCAAAAACATTTTTTCAAAGTGTCAAGATGAACTGGTTTTAATTTTTTATTCACTTTATTTTTAAAGGCAAGGTTGTATTCTGCATTTCAGACTGTTTCACCAAAGAAAAGCCTGAAGCTGTGAGCAGTCCCTTGTCATTTCTCCCTCCTTCCTTCCCTCCCTCCCTCCCTGCCACTTTGCCTCCCAGCAATAGGCAATCATTTCATTGTGTTTCTGTAAGACGTTGCCTATTCTGGACATTTCAAATAGGAAGAATAAAACATATAGTCTGATTTCTTTGCATTTGCCAAATGTTGAAGGTCATCATGGCTGTGGTTTTTGGTGCTCCATTTCTTTTCCTTACCAAGCATTCCCTTGTGTGGAAATGCTACATTGTGTCATCTGGTCTGTCAGCAAATGGGATTTGTGTCTGCTTCTTGGTTATCAGGAATAAAGCTTGTAGGAACATGTGTGTGTAAGTCTTTACACTGTGGTGTGTTTCAAATACAAATGCCAAGGAGATGACATGTGTATTCATATCAGAGCCCTGAGTTTAACGTTTTGAGAAACTGCCAACTTCTTTTCCACAGAGTACCCATCCTTACATCCCCACCAGCACAATACGGGGCTCCTGATTCTTCTGTGTCCTTTCTGGCAATGACGTCATCCATTTTCCATTAATAGACCATCTTAGTAGGAACAAAGTGACATCTCCTTTTGGTTTGATTCGCAGTTCCCCAAGGATTAATGATGTTTCCCATCTCTTCCTGGACCTGTTGCCCATCTGTTTCTCCTCCCTGGGAAGGTGACTATTTAAATCCTTTGTCAAAGTCTTAAATGTAGTTTCCTGTTTGATTGCCTTGCATGCTTGGGACCTTAAGTGCCACCCCCTGGAGTCTCAGAATAAAATCGTAAATACTTTGTATTTAATTAACTTCACTTCTTTTAAAACGTTTTTAAAACGTTTTCAGGTTTATATGTATGGATGTTTTGGCTTCGTGTGTTTATATGCACCACCTTCATGCCAGTGCCTGTGGAGGTCAGAAGAAGGCACCAGCGTCCTTGGAACTGGAATTACACGTTAGAATGAGTATTAGCCACCACATGGGTGTTGGGACTCAACCCCGGGTCCTGTGCAAGAACAAGTACTATAAACCTCTGAGCCAGATGTTCACAGTGGTGCAGGCCTTTAATCTCACACTTGGGAGGCAGAGGCGGGTGGATCTCTGTGAGTTTCAAGGCCAGCCTGGTCTATAGAGCGAATTCCAGGCCAACCAGGGCTACACAGAGAAAGCCTGTCTCAAAAAATCAAAACCAAATATCAATGACAACCTTGAGTCATCTCTCCAGCCCCAGACATTTTAAATTTTAAGCATTCTTTATATGGGACCAGGCATGGTGGCTTGTGACTGTAACCTCAGTGCTCAGAGGCACATATGCTTGAATCAGAAGTTCCAGATAAGCCTTGGCCTGGGCTACATACACGATGCCCCATCTCAAAAATAAAAAAGAGTTCTTTACGTATTCAAGAAACACAAAAGGTTTTAATCCAAAGCTGATTTTTTCTTTAAATCATCCTCTTTATCACAGTAAACAGCACAATGGCTGACTAGGTTCCTCAAACCATAAATCTGGAAGTTGTTTGGTCATCCTTGATACCTTCCTGATGGGCTAAGGTCACAGAAGGAATGAAACCAGGGTCCACAGCAACACTCAAGGCCTGTAGCGATTTTATTGAGAGCAGTCAGAGTTCTTATAACTTTATCAGAAACAGAATATTGTTGCAATTGCCAGGATCAATACAGTTGTTGTTGCCAGGATACAATGATGTTTACAAGCTGTACAGGGTACTCAAGATTAAGGTCTAAGACCAACTTGTCTTGTCAAGCTGCTAAGCTTCCTTGACCTCAGAAACTGAAAGGCACACTGGTCCCCAAGAGCTGTGGACACTAACCTGATAAACCTAAGACTCATGCCTCTTGAAGTAGCTAGGCCGGGCCAACTCCATGGTTCCCTGCACCTCTCCCCCAAAATCCTCTCCCCCATCTCTCTTCCTTGAACACCCCCTCCCCCATTATCACTTGCTCCCGGTGAGACTGTGCTAAGCTATGCTAATGTAACGGGGTGAAAGTGAAAAGCCCATCACCCTGTGTTTAAATTTCGGCACCTCCATAGGGAAGGCTTCCGCCAGCCAATATTATTTTTATGTTTCTCATGATTTCTCTAAATCTTTTATGGTTTCCTTTTGCTTCCTTAAATTACTGAAGTATACCTCCAATGGGGAAGAGGAGAGGTTGTCTAGGTTACCCAAAAACTCCAGCAGTGATCCATCCTCCTTTCTTACGTCATACGATATAGTTACCATATACCAACTACCTGTGTTATTTTGGTCTTCTGAACCTTCTTACGTATTAAATTACTATTTAGTTTTCAGTAGTTTGAGGATTATGCAAGGCTTTACTACGGATAAGATTAGTCCTAGAGTAATCTTTTAAAATATATAACTATAGTGCTGGGTGTGGTGGCCCAAGCCTTTAATCCCAGCACAGGGCAGTGGATCTCTGTGAGTTCTAACCCAGCCAGCGCTCCCTTGTGAGACCCTGTCTAAAAATACCCACAGGAGTAGACTCATAAGACACCGATGTTTGTAGTATTCTAGAAGTGCATCTTCGTTCTGAGCTTCACCTTATGGGCAGCTGATGGCTTCTGGGGGAGGGAGAGTCCATTTTTTTTTTAAGTATGTGCCCCCTCCAACCCTGACTGTTGCTCATGCTTATGTGGGAAGCCAGAAGATATTTTAACATCGCAACTACATTTCTGACTCATGCATATCGTGTGTAAATGCTTTATACGCCTCTCCAACAGAGAAACAGTACTAGGAAAAACCATACTGGCAGCACAGATTGGACTCCGTGGGTTACAAAGGAAGAAAAAAGGGGTGTGAAGTTGGGAGTGGGGTATAGAGAGAGAGGTGGCTCTGGGAGAGGGGAAGAGGGGGTGAGTGTGATTCTCAATACACACACACACACACACACACACACACACACACACACACACACACGTAAAGGGGGGTATTAGAATGGCTTACAGGCTGTGGTCCGGTTGGTCCAATCCTGACTCTCTAGCAATGGAAGTTCCAAGAATCCAGGAGATGGTCATTCCACAAGGCTGGACGCCTCAGTTCCTCTTCCACATACACCAGAATCCTGAAGAAGTAGGTTGTAATGCCAGTGAAGGAATAGACTTGCTAGAGACATTGAGACCACGCAGTCAAAGAGAGAGGCCTCCTTCTTCTGTTTCCTTTATATAAGCTACCAGCAGAAGACTTGACCCAGGTTAGAGGTGGGTCTTCTCACCTCAAAAGATCTGGATTAGAAGTGGATCTTCCTGCTTCCCCCCCCCAAATACGCCCAGTCATTATGGGGGTTTAGTCAGTTCCAGGTACAGCCAAGTTGACAACCAAGAATAGTGGCCGCACCCCTCTTAGGGGCCGTGCACTTTCTCAGCATTTCCCACCTTTGAAATCACTGGATGTGGAGGTCATTGTTTGCATAAGGTATCCTATCCCTCTAGACCTGCTGTGTTCTTGTTCAAGGCCTCTTCAACACCTATGCATCTACATTTAAAAGACGAATTGTTGTATTATTTTCATCGGGTTTGTGACCACTAAGGATAAAAGTGTGAATTCTGGGACTAGGGGCATCTGCCATACCTATAGAAAGTATTACAAGCACACCCATTACCAGGGAAGAGTTTAACTCTGTATGTAGATTTCTAACTTACACCATGTATGTAGATGCTTTAAACATCTTTCTAAAAAGTACAAAAATACCTCAATAAATTTGTCCTGATGCAGGTAATTCGTTTAGTGGTGTTTCGAAAAGAATTAAAAATTAAAGTTGCATGTTACAATTTTGCTAAATTGTTGCTAAAGACTCCTTTCCTGGGAGAGGTATGAACAGTGTCTACCCCTCTTCCTAAGGTCTTAATGCCAAACTGAGGTTCGATTCTGCCAAAGTTCCCCACAGGGGGCCAGTGAGTTTATTAGGCTTATTTAGAAAGCCCGTGGGTGAGGGGTCACCTACAGGAGGTGACCTTAGAATAGCTACAGTGTAAGACCTGCATCCTGCAGGGATGTCGGCTTCCCCACACAGTATAGTTGGAACCCTGCTCTTATCTTTCCCTACCTGCATCCTTCAGCCCCCTCCCAGTATATACACTATGCAATAAGGGTTGGGAAGGCCAGGTAAACACTCAGGTGAGGGTCCCATGGCCCACCCTGCCCCTTCCTTCCATGAGGGAACATTGACAGACAACAGGCCCCGCTGCGATGATCTTCTTTTTTCCTCCTTCACAAGTCCAGAACTCCTGAAAATGGTGGCAATTGGACTCCAAGGATAATCCTGTACGACATTTATGAATAAAATTTAAAAGAGCCAGCAAGCACGGGTCCGTTCTCTAGCCAGTAGCCACACATATTCCTCGAAGCAACAAGCCCCGAATGTTCTCTTGTGTAGAAAAGAGATTTTTTTCCGCCCTGAGAGTTGCTGTTCATTAAGGACCATCTTTTGCTTCTAGGAGGACCTATTTAACTTGTGTTGTTTTGTTTTTATTACATGAAGTTCAAGTAGAAATGATATGTTTCGCTTTGAGGTTAATGTCATTAAGGGGTGAATGGTCTCCACTTTCCTTTTCCCCTTCAGCTGAGATGCAGTGACCGTCAAAGCCCCCTCGATGAGGTACAGCGAGGTGGCAGGAGCCTCTGTTTGTGAATTACAGCTTGGAAAAAACAAAAACAAAAACAAAACAAAACCCTGTCTGTTAAATAGGCAAGTCTGTGCAGGATTTTTACGCAATGATTAAGTCACACATCTGAAGTCTTGGAATTGATTGTCTTCAGCAGGAAGCCCTACCTCCCCGAGTACAATATCTGATCCATCTCTAGCCGCTCCTAGCTCTTCCTGCCCGCCTACCCCACCAGGGCTCATCCCACTCTGGGAAATGTCCGAGCGGATCCCCTGCTCTCTGAATACTAAGAGAAAGGACGTTTTTTAAAAAACTAATTTCTGTTGTAAATCCCACATGTTAACTGTCATGGTGCCATTACTAGCTTGTAACCTGTGACATAATAACCGGCTCCCACAAGGATTATCCCTGGTACCACGGAAATAAAGATTACTTTTTAGGTCTCGAAGGATGGGATGGGGAAACTGTTTTATAGTAGAAAATTTACCAAATATCTATCTAGGAGACCGAACGACATTGCTTAGAATGGTACATAAATATTATGGGGGCTCCCGACCTAGTGCAAGGGGGAAGTGTGCTATCTCTCCTGAAACATTCTTGCCAAGAATATCTAACCTGAGTTTATTTAAACCCCTAAACCTCTCGGGCCACCCGCCATGTTTAATTAGGTGTATTTGAAATGTGCTGTCTCCCAAGTGAGATGTGCTTCCCTCCGAGTTCGGGGCCAGCCTAGTCTACAGAGTGAGATTCACGGTCAACGTAAAAAGAAAAACAAAACAAATTATACCAGAAAGGAGATGGAATGTCAGACTTTTAAGGAGGTTGTTTGTATGCTGAATTCACACGCTCGAATACTGACCACGACAGGCGCATACTGACCACGACAGGATTGACAGGGATGGTGGCGGAATCCAACAATGGCAGGGACGTGGGCCTGGAATACACACTCATGCATTTCCTTGTCCTCGCTTCCACCATTTCCACCTCTGTCCCTCCCCCACCAGGTCTCCCCTTCCGTGCGTTAGAAAGGGCATCACAAAATTAACCCCGAACAAGATAAAGATAGAAACAATATAACTGTCGTTCTTTTTAAAGCAGAGAAATCACACTTGGGATTAGCGAGTTGAACTGCCACTAAATTTTCAGTTTATCTTTGAAATTACAGCTGCTAATCCCAACAGGTAAATTTGTGGATTACATGGGTCTCATAGTCTATCAAAGGGACATAAACTAGTCAGTGTGGAAAGTTTCTTCTTAGACCAGTTCGTGGTGCGAGTTTCTTTCTTCGGATCTGTTGTAAAAGGCATGAGTTAATAGCCAGCTGTGGAAGTACATGCTTTAATCCCAGCTACCCAGAGACTGAGGTGGGAAAATTGCAAGCTCGGGGGATGTTGGACTGTATAGCAAAGGCCAGCTGGGAAGCTTAGTGAGAGCCTCTCTCAAAATGAAAATCTAAAAGAGCCGGCGTTCTTGCTCAGCTGAGGGGTGCAGCATACCTAGTGTTAATCAAAGCCCCAAGTTCAACCCAGAGGGGGAGGGTCATTATTATCATGTAAAACAGCATGGATAACATTTTTCTATGGCATTCTGCAGGCAAGCCGTTTGGCAGTTAAGATGCCCACCACTTAGGATCGACTCGGTTAATTCACTTACAGCACCTCGGTCTGGTTTTATAAGTACTACTACCTCGCTTGACATTTGGTTGTGAGCCGAGCCTCTAAGGGCTGAACCATGGTCTCTCTGGCTCTTGATCCCCATCTTCCTCCTTAGTTGACTGCTGCAGTTCCGTGATGTTGAATGTTACCAGGACACCAGTCCTGCTACCTTATGTTGCTTATGTTTTCTTTCAATTTTTTTGCTGTTGTTCCTTTTAAAGACAGGGTGTGTTAGGTAGTGTTCCCTGGGAAGTTGCAAATGAGTCTCCCATCCCCCAGGACAGGGTGCCTACAGCACACCAGGAAAATTATTTCATCCACTGCTAACCTAATGAACCAGCGAGCTTACTGGGCTTTCCTGCAGAAGTGTAGGTGTGTGTGTGGGGGGAGGGGCGGGGTTACAAGAACTTGGTTGACTCAAGGCAAACTGTGTCCCTGCAAAGCCTACAGCATCAGGGGCGATGACTCAGAAAGCTGAGTCTGCTGCTTTCTGCATAACTTGCAAGCAGCTTCCCCAGAAATCGCTCACTGTTCGCTAGGGGATGCGACTTGTGAATCTGCTAAGTTTTAGCTTTCTGAGACTTGTAAGATTTGCTTACTTCATGAGTCTCATGAGCCCCCACCCTCCTTCCAGAATACAATGAAACTTCTACACATCATAGAGTTCATAGGTAGTCCAGGCTACCCTTGAACTCTTGGGGGCCACCATGCTAGGCCCATCCTAATTTTTTCATACATACCTTTGCCTGGTCTCTGGGCTCATGCGTCCTATATCTACTTGGCTTTACTACCAAGTCCCAAGAACAACCAGGTTGGAACACTGCCCCACCAATCACTTGCCAGTCGTGTGTGCCTGAAACACAGTCAACAGAGTCAGGTCCCCACAGCTGTCTGACCCACAACCCCCCACTCCCGCCTTCTGCTGGCATCAGGACCATCCAGCCAACACCAGATGGCTAAAGGTCAGTGTAAGAACACAGTCAACAAGAGCCAGGGCAACATGGCGCCACCAGAGCCCGGCTCTCCTGCTGTAGCAAGCCCCGTACACATGAAACATAAGAAAATGACCTTAAATCCAATCTTGTAAAGATGATAGAGGCCTTTAAAAGGGAAATGGATAAATCCCTTAGGGAAATACAGGAAAATACACTCCAGCAGATAAAGGTCCTATTTAAAGAGGAAAGGAATGAACATAAAGAGATACAGGAAGGGGGCTGGGGATTTAGCTCAGTGGTAGAGCGCTTACCTAGGAAGCGCAAGGCCCTGGGTTCGGTCCCCAGCTCCGAAAAAAAGAACCAAAAAAAAAAAAAAAAAAAAAAAAAAGCACTGTCTGCTCTTCCCGAGGTCCTTAGTTCAATTCCCAGCAACCACATGGTGGCTCACAACCATCTGTAATGAGATCTGATGCCCTCTTCTGGTGTGACTGAAGACAGCTACAGTGTACTCATACATAAAATAAACTAAAAAAAAAAGAATAAGAATAGAAGAAGATTCTCAACTGAAAGGCCTAGAAAACATCTTCAACAAAACCATAAAAGATTTCTGTAACCTAAGAAATGAGATGCCTATAAATGTGTGTAAGAAGCTTATGGAACTCCAAATATATTGGACGAGAAAAGGAAATCCTCTCGCCACCTAAGAATAAAAACACTAAACATACAGACAGAGAAAGAACATTAAAACTGCAAGAGAAAAAGGCCAAGTATTATGTTACCTGGGTGTGCAGGCAGACCCATCAGAATAACACCTGACTTCTCCACAGAGACTCTAAAAGCTAGAAGGGTCTGGGCAGATGTCTTGCAGACCCTAAGAGACCACAGATGTCAGCCCAGACTATTATACCTTGAAGAACTTTCAATCATCATAGATAGAGAAATCAAGATATTCCATTCCAACAAAACCATATTTAAACCATACCTTTCAATGAACCCAGCCCTACAGAGAACACTAGAAAGAAAACTGTAATCCAATGAAGCTAACTACACTTTTAAAAAAACACAAGAAATAAATAATTTCACACCATTAAAACCAAAAGACTAGAATCATACAGAGAGAAGCTACTATCCCCAATATCAAAATAATAGGAATTAACAATCATTGGTCTTTAATATCTTTCAACATCAATGGACTCAATTTCCCAATAAAGAGACACAGGCTTACAGAATGGAGAAAACAGGATCCATCACTCTGCTTCGTACCAGAAACATATCTTAGCAACAAAGATAGACATTACCTCAGAGTAAAAGGCTGCAAAGAGGTTTTCCAAGCAAACAGACACAAGAAACAAGCTGGAGTAGCCATTCTAATATCTAATAAAACGGACTTTCAAACAAAACTAATCAAAAGAGACAGGGAAGAACACTTCATACTCATCAAAGGAAAAAATCCATCAAGAGGACTTCTCAATTCTGAACATCTATGCCTCAAATGCAAGGGCACCCACATTCATAAAAGAAACATTACTAAAGCTTAAATCACACGTTGAACCCCACACATTAATAGTGGGAGACCTCGACTGCCAATGGCTGGCTTTGGCATCCATGTGGTGGGTAAACTGAGGCAGGTAGCCATTAGGGGTCGGTGCTTAGAGACACTGACCGGGATCTATAGGGGCTGCTGCCAAAGGCAGTCAGTGACTAGGGAAGTTACTCAGCAGACTTTTCTCTGAGAGAGTAAAGCTTAATTTACTGGGGCTGGCACTCTCTGTGGCCAGTGGAAAAACTATGAACTCTTTTAACTCCTTGGGAGAAGGACAGAGAGAACGTTTACATGTTCACACACACACACACACACACACACACACACACACACACACACACACACACACACACACACAGTTGATAGGAGAGACAGTGTTCCAGCCACAGCATTTTTATTCTTTCTTCCATCTCTTATGTATCCCAGAAGAATCTTTTTAGTAGGATACACTTATAATGTGATTACGTTTTAGTTTTCTTCTAGTGAATGATTATTTTAAAAATACATTTTCCAATACCTACACAAGAAATAACATTACACAGCACAGGTAAAGAAAATTACTCTCAAAAACCCATGTACATTCATAACCAAGCAACTTGTTATAGATTAACAATGTGTAAGCAAGCCAGGCAGTTTCCTCAGCCAGTTTCTCTTACTGGCAGGCAGCAATTTGCAGTTACAAAGGAAGAAGTAATAAGTATTTTATTATTTATCTTTAAAACTAATCTCGTAAGGATCATAAAAGAATCACAAATCTGAACTTTTAAATAAAAATTAGTCATGTCTACTTTAAATCCTCAAAATGCACATCTGTGTATCAGCAATTCTTAATAAATCATATCAGGAAGCTGAGGGAAACATCGGTGTAAGAAATCAATCCTCTCCAGTCGGCCTCAGTGAGAGTCACGTCAGCCAGTGCTGCTGTTGTTCTTGTTCCCTGACCATAAAGGCCCCCCCGCTTAACTAATAAGAGTGTGCCTTTCTGAACTTCAGATTGTCCCTAAGCCAATAGTGAAAACATCTCAACCTCACTAACAACTTTACTCTTCCAGATGTTTTCTAAGGGTGGTGGCCAACGTTCACAATCTGTGTCTCTATATTCTTCTCTAGGGTGGTGACAGAATCATAACCTGCTCCAGCAGCAATGTCTGAAAGAGATCAGGCATCAGTCATTGTGTCCAGTGAGGGGCTGGAAGCCCCCTTAGAGTTCTCCTACGATTCTTAGATTAAGAGGGAAGTGAGAGCAGTAAGCAGAGCTGGACTCCGGAACAGCATGGCTCCGGAACACAGGGTCCTCAGAGCCGTGCCACACCGAGGCCCACCCATGTGGCTGTGGTAACCTGTGGGCTGCTGCGTTCCCTGAGTTCTAAAGCCATCTGTCGTTCCCCCTGCATGGCCCTAGACATCCCCTTTTCAACTTATTAAAATAAAGCGTATGGATTTTTTCCCTGGGCCAAATGGACAGCAGCTCCTAAATATCTGAGAATGACTGGAAGCAGGAATAAGCAAAACAATCATTGCAATCCCCTAAAAGAATTATCTCTAACAAAGTTTTTAATTGAAGTAATAAGAGAACTGAGTACGTCCTCAGCGGAACAAACTTACAATTTAACACGACCGATGGTACTGACCCACCGTGAATGAAGAGTATCTTTATCAACTGAAAGAGAAAAGTATTTTATACATCTCTCAAGACGGTCTGAACCTGTTCTCAAAATATTCTTGAACCAATAAAAGACAGAAACATAACACGAATCCAATTAAAGTTAGAAGGGCAGGAGGGGCTCAGGTGAGTCTTAATGTTTTGAATTTGGAGCCCAATATTTTGAATTTGGAGCCCATATAGAGAACAGCTTCTTCTGGAGCATGGTCTCTCCCAGTCCATCCTCTATTTTCTTTTTCTTGGGTAATTAACATCAAAAAATATTTTGAGTTTAAGAATTTCCATGACGAGCAGTGTGTACCCGTTGTATCAGGGTGGCAGTTGAGGCTGACAGAAAGCTCATCATGTAAGATAAGTGTATCAGTAAAGCTGTTGGGCTGTGAGGGAGCTTTGGGTACCCATATCAAAACACGGACAGCAAAATCCTCCTGTGGGGGAGGGGAAGAGTGACAGGTAGAAAAGCATAAAGTGGCCAACATAGAACGAGAAAAACATTAGGCCTCATGATGGAGTTAACGCAATCAGTCAAACAGCATTTTTATATGAAATGCTATACGGACACCCATGTTTAGCGATTTTTATATCCCCTACACCCTCTGGGTATAAAATAGCAAAGGGTGACGCCGCACAGGGTTACAGTTCTTCGGGCGCATCGGAAGTCACCTCCTCACTGTCTTCCTTTAACACAGGGGTAGCTGATACAGGCGGAGAGCTGGAGATGTTGATGGCTGAGGTGGGCATGGAGGAAGGGGCAGGGGTGGAAGCTGCTGTCTCCATGTCAACAGGGGAGGTCCTGGCACAATCAGTTGGTCTGGCATCAGTGAAGCAGCATCCTGTGAAAACAGAAACCAAACTTCTCCTGGAATGAAACATCTGGTCCTTTTTTTTTTTTTGGTTCTTTTTTTCGGAGCAGGGGACCGAACCCAGGGCCTTGCGCTTCCTAGGTAAGCACTCTACCACTGAGCTAAATCCCCAGCCCCCATCTGGTCCTTTTAATTATCCAGTTAGTAGGTCTTTTTATCTTACTAGAGGCATGGAGTAAATTTTATATTAAGAAGCCGAAAAGGGAACTTATCTTTTGTTTTGCAAAATGTGATAGGAAGATGAGTATTTCTAATCTCCATTTCATAACAAATATTTGAGTCTTTAGAGCCTAATGGGCTCTTTCCACAGTAGCCTGTTTTTAGAGAGTATGGGGAATGTTCAAAAACCTTAGATGTAGGAGCATTGGCTGCTTTAAAAGCCCTTGGCATTCCTTAGATGGTAAAGCAGTAACACAAATGCTGGGCCACACGGTTGAAAGCCTCCCCAGGGCAGATGAAAGCACGAATAACATAGCATCATAGATTGCAAGGCATACACAAGCCCTGCGGGTTAGTTACCACAGGAAGAGCATGTATGGGGATGGGAAAATGCCAAGTTCTGCAAGATGGCTCCAACAGCTTTTTTAAAAGCGGAGAGCAGCAGTGTTTTGATAATGTAATATATAACTGTTAAGGGGCCTCTGTGTCAAAAGTAACAACTTTTGTCAGGGAATCAACTTCATCCTTACCTTTATACCTAGGACCAGGAAGCAAGGCTAGGGTAGTAAAGCAGCCAAAAAGCCATGGAGCAGGGGGAGAAGGGGGTGGGTGTGGGTGGAGGCACAGGTATAGGGAGAACAGGGGAGAATGAAGAGAAATGGTGGTAGGGCAGGGGAGCAGCTCCAGGACATGCCAGAGACCTGACTGAGATGAGGTGGTGGTGGAGGGAGGCCTCAGGGTGTTTATGGGGGCAACTCTAGCTGAAACTCCTAGCAGTGAGAGATATGGATCCTGAAGTGACTACTTCCTGTAGTCGGGCAGTACTCCCAGTGGAGGGGTAAGGACAGCAATCCACTCACAAAACCATCAACCCAGAAGGTGTCCTGCTTACAAGACAGGCAGGGCCAAAGATAGAGCAGAAACCATGACTGGCCCAAAATGAGAACCACTTAATGGGCGGGAACCAATCCCTGACACGATTAATGATACTCTGTCATGCTTGCAGACCTGAGTCTAGCATAAGTGTCCTCTGAGAGGCTCCATCCAGCAGGCAATGGAAACATATACAGGGAACCACACCCAAACATTTGATGGAGCTCCGGGAGTCCTGTGGAAGAGTTGGGAATGGACTGAGGGACCTGAAGAGGACAGGGACTCCACAGAGACCAGAGTCAACTAACCTTGGACCCATGGTCTGGACCCAGGTAGGCCCCCTGCACATATGTAGTAGAAACACAGCTTGGTCTTCATGTGGCTCCCTCAATAGATGGAGTGTGGGTTGTCCCTGAATCTGTTACCTGTGGATCCCATTCCAGTAACAGGGTCGCCTTGTCTGGCCTCAGTGGGAGAGGATGTACTTAGTCCTGCAGTGACGTGATGTGTTGGGGGGGGGTGATATCCAGTGCGGGGCTCCTCTTCTCAGAGGAGAAGGGGAGGGGAGGATCCATGTGAGGGGTACTGGAAGGAGAGCAGGGCTGATATTGGAATTTAAAGTAAATAATTAAATAAATTAATAAAAATGTACCCCCCAAAAGAAAACCAACAACAACAACAAAAACAGTGTTACTAAGACCATCTACCTGGTAGGTCAAATAGTAAACTTACAAATACTGACTAAAGTGCATGGTATTTTTAAGTTGTAAGAGTCCATGATTCACCGAAAAACGGTACCCCAGACTCGAATGGTATGTAAACACTAAGAGTGGTTTATTCTGCAGAAAGTCTAGCATGTTGGGGTCTAACATCTACAAAGATAGAGAGACCCCCAAGTGAGCTCAGAGGTCTGCTTGAAAGCACATTATGGGAATCCCGGGGTAGGTGGCCTTTATCTTGCTCCATCTCTAGGGACATTCCAGAAACGTTGCTGGGGCCTGGGGTGCCCAGCTGGTATCTGTTGCTGGGGAAGTCTGGAAACTGTTACTGGGAAAGTCTGGAAACTGTTACTGGGGAAGTCTGGAAACTGTTAGTGGGGAAGTCTGGAAACTGTTACTGGGGAAGTCTGGAAACTGTTACTGGGAAAGTCTGGAAACTGCTGCTGGACCCATTGTCCTTGCCTCAGGGCAGGTGGTGGGACAGCTTCTGCAGCCTGGACTTGCCCAGTTCTTGGAAACTTAGGCGAGGTCTCCTGAACTGGCAATTTGAAGCCTGTGGTGGAAGTCAGCCTAGCCTTCGCAAAGTGACCAGGTGCTAGATTTACTGGTGACTTTTCACGGGTTCACGGGTGCACAGCGCTCACACACATGCTTGCAAAAGTTGTGGGACGACACCGGGCGTCTTCTTGTATCTCTCTCCGTCTCTCACTGAACCTGGAGCTCACCTTTTCTTTCAGCCAGGCTGGCTGGCCAGCAGCCCTGTTGACCTTACTGTGAGCCCTAGCCAGTACCAGAGGCTACAGATGTGTGTAGCAGCAGTGACTGGCTTTTCACTCAGGTACAGTGGATCAAACTCGGGTCTTCCTGTTGTGTGTAAGTACAGAGCCATTTTGTAGAGGATCCTTGAGCAGTCACAGATTTTTGTCATTAGGGAGGGACTCAAAAACTAGTCCTTCACAGATGTAAACCGCGGAATATTTATTCTTCCACACAGTTTTCAGGCCTGTATGCATTGTATAATGGGAGGATTTATGTGTGTGTGTGTGTGTGTGTGTGTGTGTGTGTGTGTGTGTGTGTGTGTGTGTGTGTAATCGTGTGCCTGAGGCTGTGAGAATACAGAACTTTATTGATGGAGTATTTGCAAATATTTGGCTGGGATAAATGGTATAAATGGGGTAAAAAGTGCTTTGCTCACACTGTACTCAGACTGGACTTGAACTCTATGTGTGTGTCCAGGCTGGTCCCTAATGCTCCATGACACTCCTACCTCAGTCTCCCAAACATGAAGACGATTGTAGGCCTGAGTCACCAAGCCGAGCCTTCCACACTTCCTCACATGGCCACGCAGCTTCAAGCAATGAGGAGAAATCTTCCGCTCAGCCATTTTTACCTTTGGTCTTTTATCTGTAGCACAAGCATCTTAAGCCTATCCCCGACTAGCCCACAGATAAATGAGATGAGACTCGGGCTATAATTGGTTTCTTTGGCTTTGACAGTTACTGGGTTAGGCAAATCTACTTTTCTAATTGCTGAAAGAGGTCGCTCCCCAGCAGAGTAGCCCAGATACTTGCTGTTTCTCTTGGCCACGTGCTCACGGTCCATCTCCCCTCTTGGGGTTTCCCTTCCCTGTCTCCTCTTTCTTCCTCTTTATCCTCTTGGTCTCTGTTAGCATTTTGTCTAAGCTCCACCCCACAGTTACCTGGCAACGCCAGGTATACCTGACTCACTATAAAAGGGGCTGCTTGCCCCCTCTGCTCTCTCTTGCTCCCCCTCTCTCCCTATTCTTTTCTCTCCTCTCTCCTCTCTCTCTCTCTCTCTCTCTCTCTCTCTCTCTCTCTCTACCTTTCTCTGCCTCTATTACCCTCTCAACTCCCCCTCCCCATGCCCTGAATAAACTCTATTTTATACTATACCGTCCTGTGGCTGTTCCCTCAGGGGGAAGGGCTGCCTCAGCATGGGCCCACAGAGACACCCCCTTCCCACAGACCTGACTAGACATCCACCACACATATTCCCCCGCTCTTTATCTTTTTATAAATACAACAGTCTCTCCTCTCTCTTCTCCACCCGCAACTAGGAACCTCAAAAACCTACCTCTAATCCCTCCAGTCATCGGCTGTAGCCAGTTTTATTTAACCAATTTTAAATTAAGGAACAAAGTTTGTACAACGAAAACTTGGAAAGGCGAGAATTCACTCTCAGCTCTAGACCTTCTGGTTCAGAATTTAGCATTACAATAATAGACCCAGACCAAACCCCAACTTCTGCCAATCTTGAATAGAGTGCAATGCCCAGAGCTACAGTATGAGGTCCTTAAAAGTCATGGGGTAAAGACGGTAATAGAAATGCTGCGCTTGAAACACACAAAGCTTTGAGCAGCCAACAGTCCTGATCGATAATGTTGCCTGGGTTCCTGTTGTTTGTACCCACAGATCTTCCTTAGCAGATAGAGTGCTGTTTAAAAAAAAAAGTTAGCCCGTTTATCTTGTTCTAGAACTGTTAAAGTCATTTAATTCCAGGGGACATCATTGTGCAGAGTTTTCAGTTATACTAGAGATGGCTTTTAGATTACAGTCTGACCTTTACGGTTCTCTTGTTTGTAGCAGGTGGTTGTACCCATGTGGCTTGAAAAATAGAACTAAACCTGTGGCCTTTAGTTCATGAGTCTCTAGCAGCTGAAAGTGGTTTGCTGGTGGGAATGAAAATGGCCCGGAAATGTTAATTGATTCAGTTTGACAGTGCTCGCCACATCATAAATCAATAGCGTGGTGTTTGTGGAAGCAAGTGATAAAGATGGTGTCGTGGTGGAAAAGGGTGGGACTTCCGGAATGGGATAGTGGGTCTTGGTCATTTTGTTCTGTTTTAACGTACCTCAGGAGGGTTGGGGTTCTCTATCCTCACAGGAAGCTTGGAGCAGTGGGGAAGGGTAGGGTGGCATCAATATTATGGACCAATTCTGATCAATACCATGACGTCTGTGAGTCAGCTTGGTCTACATAGTGAGTTCTAGCCAGCAAGAACCTCATAGTGAGACTTAGTATCAAACACACACACACACACACACACACACACACACACACACACACACACACAGAGCTATCCCTGAAAAGAACCAACTCTTACGGTATCTTCTTACCCTACTTTGCTAGTGAACAGCCATGACACATATGTTGGTGTTTCATTTTTATTGGTAATACCTGCAGACAGGAAAACAGAAACTATTTGCTACTGTCATTGACTCCTTAGAGGTCAAGGATGCTGCTAAACATCCTATAACGTGTAGAATATTGGGCTGGAGAGATGGCTCAGTGGTTTATAGCACTGACTGCTCTTCCAGAGGTCCTGAGTTCAATTCCCAGCAACCACATGGTGGCTCACAACCATCTGTAATGGGATCTGATGTCCTCTTCTGGTGTGTGAGAGAACAGCTACAGTGTACTCATATAAATAAAATAAATAATTTAAAAAAGTGTAGAATATTAGCTACACCAGGGTTGGGGGAGGAAAGGGAGAGAGAGAGGGAGGAAGGGAGAGAGAGAGAGAGAGTTTAAACCTTCAGTTTAAATTGAGAAGTACTGCCATGGACTATAAGCCACTATACCAGTTCAGAGTGGACAACAGGCAGAGAAGCCCACAGAAAACACCAAACCCTCGAAAAGGTTGGGGAGATGGCTCAGCCACTAAAGTGTTTCCTCAGTCAGCATGGTGACCTGAGTTCAGTTTCCTGGGGTTCCTGATGCATGGCATCCCACCCAGCCTTTCCCTGGTGCTGAAGAGACAGCGACAAAAGAATCTCGGCCTTTCAGGCCATCCGGTCGAGCTGAATTTGTGAGCTTCAGGTTCAGCAAGAGAACTGTCTCTAAAAGTTAGGTGGAAAAGCAGTTTGAAGAAGACATTTGAGGTTGACCTCTGACCTCTACCCACACTTGTACACATATTGCACGCACAAACACATTGAAAGTGTTCTACCTGATCTACATAATTTAATGTTTGTTATTTACATAGTATACTGGATAAAATTAGCAAAGCCCATTAGTTGATACCATCTATAATGTGTGAACACTGTGACAGCTGTCTGTGATCTAACGTACAGCCCGAGGGTGTTTTTCTACCAAGAAGGCATTTTTGTCATGCTATTGTTCCACTCTCCATGTCACGTGCTAGACGAGTGTTTGTCTTTAAAATTGCTTTTTGTTGGGTTTGACCATTTTCTTCCATATCCCAAGATCCAAGTCCAGGGGAAGTAAACAGTCTTAAGGAGGTAGGTCAGGGAAAGATGTCATGCTCTTAGGAAGCCTTGTACACCTCTGCCATTTACAGAAAATTGCATACAACCCTGTCTTTGCTGGTTATCTTTTATCACGGTGATCCTTTCCCGAAAATAAAAAAGATACCAAGTTTTTTTTAAAAACTAGCTCTCTAATAAAGGTCCACCTCCCCCCCCTCCACACACACACAACACCCCAGGTTTTCTTAGCCCCTCTCAGCATGGCCCATTGGCTGGACACAAAGCATTGTAATTCACCAGTCAGCCCCCGTCTGTTTAATAGCATCAGCATTTTCATCCAGGGCATCTCCTCCTCCTCTTCCTCTTCCTCCTCTTCCTCCTCCTCCTCCTCCTCTCCCACCTCCTCTCCCTCTTCCCCCTCTCCCACCTCCTCTCCCTCTTCCCCCTCTCCCTCCTCCTCCCCCTTCTCCCCCACTCCCTCCTCCTCTTCTTCCTCTCCCTCTTCCCTCTCTCCCTCCTCTTCCTCTTCCTCTCCCTCCTCCTCCTCCCCCTCTCCCTCCTCCTCTACCCCCTCCTCCTTCCCCTCTCCATCCTCCTCCCCCTCTCCCTCTTTCTCCTCCTCTTCCTCCTCTCCTTCCTCCCCCTCTCCCTCATCCTCCTCCCCATTCCTCCTCCTCCTCTTCCTCTTCCTCCTCCCCCTCCTTCTCCCCCTTCTTCTTCTGATGAACAATAACTAAAGTAATGGCCTAATTCACTTTTTTAAAAAATGTATCCATGTTGCTTTCTATCGTCTAATCCAATATTAACCCAAGTCCTTGCTAATTCAGCGAAGGCCATTCAATTATGCATTTTAATACTGTGATGGTTTTTAACAGTACCAAAGTGGAAGAGACTCATTAGAAAATTACTTAAGGCAGAGGAATTAAGGTAAGCTCAGAGAAAAACAAATTCAGATCTATTTGAATATTCTCGCCTTAAATATATTTTCAATCTCATTAGGGGGCCCAGGAGTGTTTGCTAAGAATCTCAGTGCCATCCTAACCCGATCTGATGGGTCTGAAGCCTGTGAATGTGATCTGGGGCGAGATGTTGGAAATACAGTATTAGCCGCAGAGAACAGTGAAGCCATGTTGAATTCAACACCAGGACTATGTCCTTGGAGTGTGTTCAGAACCTCCCTACAGCTTTCTTTCCAGCTGTCCTCTTAGAAATAATCATATCTTTCAACACTGGAGGAGATGTGACAGAAGACATTTTTATGTTTTTAAATGTTTGAGATAAAACAGTCACAACAAATAATTGTGCAATTTAAAAAAAAAAAAAAAAAAGCCTTTTTTCCCCTGGGGGATGGGAACGGGCAAAATGAGCAGAAATCCACTAGGGGGCAGGGCATCACAGTGGGAGGATCTGAGGGGCTAGGGACAGGATTCCACCAATGCGAAGATGGTTTCTCAAGCACAAACAACCTTGGTAATACAATGTTAAACCGGAAAAAAAGAATCAAGACGCTCCCTAGATAGCTATGCACATCTTCGGTCAAGTGTGGGGTCCAAATGAAGGACTGAGTCTGGGTCTTAGAGCTGGGACTCATTCTTGGATGAATTGCCTAAAACCTCTTGGACCTTAGTATCTTGTTTTGCAAAATAGAAACAAGAAGACCACGTGAGATGGTGGTGGGTACCAGAAAGCATTACGCATATACTGCTGCTCAATAACAACAAAAGGCCGTGTTAATGACCACAGTTACTAAAAGTGACATAGCATGGTCTGGGGAGGTAGCTCACTGGGTAGAGTGCTTTGTATATGTGAAGCCTTGGGTTCAAGACCTGACAGCACTCAACTGTGTGAGGTGCTCGTGACCGTAATCCCATCACTACCCGGGGAGCAGGGACAGCTAAATGAGTGGTTCGAGGCCATCCTCGACTGCATGCTATACTCTTCATTCATCCATGACTACATTCTAAGGTTGAGACCAGCCTGGATTACATGAGACCTTGTCTCAACAAAAGAACACAGGGAAATAAAATAAGATTAGTTATTGGACTGGGGTGTATGCACTCTTATTGTGTCCATTTATCTCATTGAATTTACATCAGAATTTATGACATGAATTATCTTTGACTATTTTTATGATCCCTTTCCCCCTAAGAACTTTAAGCTCCAGGGACAATTTTTTTTTCCTTGTAGGAAGTAAAATGGTGTTTTAGCCACTTTAATGTCTCGAACATTGTTATCGTATTTTTATCATTTGTTTTCATTCCCTAACTGAATGACCTGCTGACGTACCAAAGAAAAATGGAACATAGAGATAACCTGACTCTTAATGCCTTTAAATGTTTTCCTCTCCTAAACTTTGTGGTTTGAGGGTGGTCTAGCATATTTCTCCTGGAATGTTCAATAAAAAAATGTCATCTGATGAAAAATAGGAATATCTAATGCATTTTCAGGCACAGGAATTGCTTTTTATGAAATGATTACTTAAGTATAAATTCCAGTAATCCTTAGGAGTTCTGTTACAAAATAACCGTGTGTTCCAGACCCAGTAGGCAGTGCTAACTGAAGGCTGAAATAGTCCATCTCTGACAGTGAAAGGTCATCTGAATAAAGATTTAATGCCTCTGAAATTATAGTGTGAGTTAAGATGGGAATATTTAATTTATAAAACCTTGATTTATATATGTTCGCTCTGTTCTTAGCCTTTTGAAAGTAGCTGACTCACGCACTTGTCAAGGGAAGATCAATGAATGGCAAACCAGCCCCAGGCATTCCCTGCTATCTCAGGTACTCTCTGAGATCATGGATGCTATTCCTGCATCGTGGCTAACTCCAACGGCTCCGAGATGGTCACCATCACCACTACCACCTTCAAAGCTACCATCATATCCCCCGCCTTGGGGAACCCACGACTCCCCTTTGAAACAACTTTTCCTGCTTATTCGATCCTGCCTGGTCAAGTAATAGAACTGGTTAGGGAACAAATAGCAATATATTTTATGAAACTCGAGGTGGCATGGACCCCCCCCTATGATACACTCTTGGAACACGAGGTTTATCATGACCACTAGAAAATAGCGTCAGACCAGGAAGCTGAGAAGCTGTGTTTTCACCATCTGCCCCTCCCAGGTGTGCTCTGGGAGACCAAAGCAAACTCCTATCATGAATGTACTCCAAAAACCCAGGACCTCCATAAGAAAGAAGACAACAACGTCGGTTACAGGATGACCGTAGCCTCAATGTGCTTATCTGAAGTTTTAAACTTTATTGCTAATCAGAGGAAGGCTAGCTTTTTTGTCAATGGTTCAAGTTCTAGAAGATGCTGATGCTGCCATTTTAAAAAGCTCCTAGGCAATTCTGGCAATTCTTCATGCTTGAGAACTGTAGGTTACAGATGACCATCTCAACACATGTCTAGTCCTGCCATCGAAACACTCCCTTATCCAAGTATTCTTTGATTGATGGCACTATGACCAGAACACTAGTCCTTCAGAGTCTGAAATGTAATAACTGGCTCCTCTCTGCCCAGGGTGACCTCAGTCTAAACTCAATGTTAATAGGTGGCCCTGAAATATGATTGGCACAAGAACTCTGTGCCCATCCAATACTCATTTTTGTTGGCTAAGAGTATCTACCAATATCTATCATATCCTGCTAGAACTGCAGGATGTGAAAGGGGGTCCAGGGCCGGAGGGCAGTACAAGCTTCTAAAGGAGAGTCACGATTTGCCCTGTCACTCCGGGACTATCCCAGATGACTCCACTCAAATCATCAGGGACTCTGAGGGTCAGAACCACACTGCGGTAATATAAGGGTTGTGTAGCTCCTTACTCAGTTCTCCATCTAACTAGGGTACTACAGCAAACTCATTTCAGAGTGCGCATCTTCCTGTAACAGGACACCATCTGCTTGCAAATACCTTTTAAAAATAAATATGTCAGGGTGAGGGAGATGGCTTGCCTGAGGGAGCGCCAGCACACGTAAAAAGTAGGTATGGCAGCCTACAGTCGGTGTTGGAGAGGCAGAAAGAGATGAAACACCGGGGATTACTGGTCAGCCAGCTTAGCTTACTTGGCAAGTTCCAGGCCAAGGAGAGGCCCTGTCTTCAAAAACTGTAGATCATACTTAAGAAACGACATCTGAGTAAACGCTCTGGCTTGCTCATGCGCCTGCGCGGGCCCCACCCCCTACCGCACTCCCGGCATGCACTGCACACGTCTTATCTCCATTATTTTCCCTCTTCCATTTATGTACCAGTTATTTCTTCTCTAATCATAAAGGAAATCACCTTTTTCTGTGGAAGAGCCAACCACATGCTCTCTGACTTTAGAAACCTTTTGTATTTGTATTTCAATGAAGGTTACTCCGAGATCTCAGAAAAGCTTCACCTATCTTCTCATTTCCAGCTCCTGGAGTCCATTTACCAGAGAGCATGCAAATCCGTGGTTCAGAGTTCCTCCGTTCTCCAACTGTTGAGACTGTACTCCCTGCAGGCAAAGGCTGGGCTAGGCAACTTGGCATTTGGACACAACTCCCTGTATTCTTCCACCAAGAACATCTCTTTTTATATCACTTAAGGGCCAACCTGCACTGAGGAACCTGCAGTGAAAAAACCATGGGCTGAAGAACAGGCTAACAGACACAGAGAAACCCAAAATGGTAGCATCCACCGGACAGACTCTCTTCCTGCTGTTAGACTCCAGAGGCCACTTCCGGTCTGCCCACCCATCACCACTTCTCTCAGTCGCTTTATACATGCCTCCTAGAAAGTTCCGCTATTCTCTCTGGCTACCAACGTCCTCTCCTCTTCCCCATACCTCAGTGCCAAGCTCTGTGGAACCAAGATCGGACATCTCAGTGTTTAGTTCACTGAAGCAGGAGCAGCTGGATGGGCTGCTGTGGAATTCTGCCTTGCATCTTGCAAACAGAATATACCAGAAAATGTAGAGTTAAATGAACACAGACAGTAAAAACAAATACATCCAATATCAGTCCCTTGAAATGGCTCTGACTTGCCTGTGTACTGTCCTACGGATGGCAAAGGAAATGTTATCGGCTGGCTTGGTGGCACTATCTCCAAATTCACTCTCAATAATACAGTGTCACACACCCATAGGTGACATTGACTTCTAAACCTCTTTGTTTGGAATTCTCATTCAGCCATATTGGGTACCACACCACACCCCTCTCTTGTCCTCCATGACAGCTCCACCTCTTGCCCTCATCTGTCAGGTCGAGTTACCTCACCGTCCTGGCCTTCGGCTCCCAAGAGCAGAATTTCTCAGAAAACAGAGCATATGGCTTTAAAATGAGATAAAGCCGAGATTCCGAGATTCTTCCTCCCTGGTTTAGAATCTTAGTTTCAGCTTAGCTGTGTACCATGCCTGACTGCAGATTCCAGGAAAGACTTAACCCATAAAGAAGCTAATTTCCTCACATCCAAGAAGGCTAAACTCTGTTGCCAGCAATTAATATCCCTCTGTGCTCTTTCACTAATGCAGATCCAGGATGTAGGTAAGGACTTGGCAGGATGACAGAGGATATCTTTGTCTAGGGGCGAAAGAAATTTATTAGGATGTGAAGGAGATGGGCAGGTGCTCCTTGAGTTATGATAAGACAGCTCTCGAGGAGTTTTACGAGTAGAAGTGCTTTAAGTGTGGCCGGTTTTGATGGTCTCTGACTTTTTACAGGGTGACCTTTGAATTCCCCTTCAGATCCTGAAGCAGAGGTAACATTGTGGGATGCTTTCAAAGACCTCGGCCCTTCGTGCCTGGCTCTAATTATCTCTCCCTGGTGGTGAACTTTGGCGAGGATACAAAAGCGCTGCTGCCTCGCCAGTGAGCTGGTCACTCCTGCAGAGAGGGATAAATCATTCTTGATCCAGCCAGAATTCTCATCACGCCTAGAGTTGCTGATGCGTGGGATGCAAATTAGAAGCACGACCGGGAAAGCAAGGCAGAGGATGCGGGCTGAGTGCCAAGTGGGCCAGAGCTCTGGCATGCATTTGGTGATAAATAGCAGTTCTGGGCATGCTTTCATCATTTAAGTGTGGCCTATTAATCCAGTAACTGGGACGGTGAGTTGGTGTCTTTTGTCCACCCTTGCGGTTGAATCATCTAGACTGGGTCACCCTTTCTGGACTCTATTTAAGGCTTTGTGATAGTTCCTCTTCATTGTCAACTTGATTGGATTGAGAAATGTCTAGATGTCAGTCAGGTGCACCTGTGTGCGTCTACATGGCGGCTTCCTGATAAGATTGACTAAGGAAGAAACAGCCACCCCTGACTGTGGGTGTCAACATCCCCTAGGCTTCAGCATAGATGGAATGAAAAAGGAAATAAGGGAAGCCTGCTAATTCTCCCTCTCCCCTTCCCCACCTCTTCCTCCCTCTCTCCCTCCCTCTGCTTCTGCTTCCTGGCTGCCACACCACAGGATGAGCTGTTCTGCTCTACCACATTTCTCAAAATTCCAAAACCAGGAAGGGAAGTACATTTTCCTCCATTAAGTTATTTTGCTCAGATGTTTTGTCACAGAAACAAACAAACAAAAGCTAACACTAACACAGTCATAATGTCACATCCACCACCCAAGCATCCTGGCTAATTTTATTGTCAACTTGACACAACCAAGGGTCACCTGAGAGAGGGAGTTTCCACTGTGGGATTGCTCAGATCAAACTGACCTATTGCCATGACTGTGAAGAGTTACCTTGATTGTTAATTGATATGGATGTCTATAAAGTTGTATGAGAAAGCTGGTTGACCATGAACAGGAGAGAGCAGTTCAGCATGCTGTGTTCTTCCCTGGTTCCTGTCTCTGCTCACACATGGGTTCTTGTCCTAACATCCCCCAGTGATGGACTGTAATCTGTAAGCTGAAATAAACCCTTCCTTCCCTGAGATGCATTTGGTCATTGCTTTATTGCAGCAACAGGAAAGCAAACTAGATATGATTTCTATGGTATGAGTTCCATATTGTATGGGATAGATCTTATATGTTTACTGCTTGAATGTGGCTCAGTGGGAATGGTCCTCCTTTTAAGAAGGATTAAAAAAATATAGGCCCGAACAATGCTGAAGATAAGACTGCCTGCATGGCCTAGAATAAGGTGCAAAACCAGCCAACAAGCCAGACGTAGGAGCTGGCAAATGAGGCAGCATCTGTGCAGCTTGGCAGCGTTCCTTAAAATAACTTCACGCTAGCCCAGATGGACAACGAGGGCGGTCGGAGAGCCTCCTTCACTGAGACAGCCAGACCTGGGTAACCAACTTCCTCTTGTTTCTCTGAGTTGGACCTCAAACTTCGCTGATTACTATCTGGTGGGGGAGGGGAGCATGGGCAGCAAAGCAATTGTTTCAGACACTCATTCTGCTTGACCAGTTCCCATGTCCCTCATAAACAAGGAGGAAATTCCTGGCTTGGTCTAACAATTACTGCCTGTTAGAATTTAAAGGGACAGGGCAGTGGGAAAAGTCCCTTGTTGCATTGCCTAGGGACAATGGGTCCAACCTCTGGTTAGACTTCTGTAAAGGTGGGAAGAGAAAGTGGATTCTAAAGTTGTCCTCTGACCTCTACATGTACCTATACATGTGCACAAAAACACAGACAGACAGACAGACAGACACACACACACACACACACACACACACACACAATTTAAAATAAAATAAAATATTTAAAGAATTTAAAGGAACTAGAAGACTAGAGAGATAGCTCAGCAGTTAAGAGCACTGGCTGCTCTTCCAGAGGTCCTGAGTTCAATTCCCAGCATCCACATGGTGGCTCACAACCATCTGTAACTCCAGTCTCAGAGTATGCAACACCTTCTTTTGCCCTTTTTGGCACAGTAAGCACAGATGTTTAAGCATATATGCAGGCAAAACACCCATCCACATAAAATAAAAATAAAGAAAAATTTAAAAATAAATAAAATGTCAAAAAAAATATTTCCTTTCCTCATCATCTACTGTTCTGTAGAGGCATTCTTCCCTTCTCTCTGCTTGTACTTGAAAACTTTGTTGAGTTAATTTGGTTATGTAGCTTTTTTTGCCCTCCTTAATGACAGATACTCAAAATCATTTAACTTGTTTAATTTCTCCATGGTCTTCTGCATAATATCCATGGCAATGTGGGTCTTCAATAAATATGGATGAACGAATTTATCATTGAATGAATGAATGAATTGTCATTAAAGTTCAAGGTATGTTGGCCTTAGTGACACCCTCTTGTAATTTTATTGGTCTTGGTGGTACCCCCCTATAATCTCATTGGTCTTGGTGGCACCCTTCTGTAATCTCATTGGTCTTGGTAGCAACCTCCTGTAATCTCATTGGTCTTGGTGGCACCCTCCTGTAATCTCATTGGTCTTGGTGGCACCCTCCTGTAATCTCATTGGTACACAGGCCTACAAGTCTCAGGCAACTTAGGCTGGCCTTGAACTCTTGTTCCTCTTGCATTTGCTTCCTGTATGCTAGCACATATAGTCATATACCCGCCATGCTCACTTTCTTGAAGCTACTTGTTATAGACTCACACATGCTCTAGATAATTTCTCCTGTGGTTTTTCATGGGCAGGGAATGCCTATTGATTCTATTTCCCTTTAAAACATTCCATTTACCCTTTTTACTTCTGTAAATTAGTATTTACATCTTCAGGCCTCTTCAATTTCAAGTTTTGGCAAGCCTATTTCCTGGGTGATGATGTGCATCTCACCAGGAAGTCTGTGGTGTGTTTCTTTCTCTCTTCCTATTCCCTGGGCAGCTACGGATGTTCAGTGACCACTTGATCTCCAAGGACTGTGAGGTGGCAAAGGTGTTCTTGCATTCTCCTTTTTCTATTTGTAGGATCTCCATCCTTTCTACTCTTTGTTTTTAATAGTGATTGTCCTGGTTAGTTTTCTGCTGCTCTAATAAAACAGCATAGCCCGGGCAACTTATAAAACAAAGCATCTAATTTGACTTACAGTTTCTGAGGGTTAGAGTCCATAATGGTGAAGTGAAGAAACAGCAGAGAACTCACACTTTCATCCATAATCAGGAGGGAGGGAGGGAGGGAGGGGGAGAGGGAGAGAGAGAGGAGAGAGAGAGAGAGAGAGAGAGAGAGAGAGAGAGAGAGAGCGCTCAAATCTCAGGAGTCTTTTGTAAACTCAGATTCCAGTGCCCTACTCCAGTGACACACCTCCTCCAATAAGGCCATACCTCCTAATCCTTTTCAAACAGTTCCACCAGGTGAGGAACAAACATTCAAATATATGAGCCTATGTGGCCATTCTCTTTCAAAGCACCACAGTGATTAAAGTTGTATAAAAGAAATCTTTCTTTTATTTATTAATTTTTAAGGCAAATCATTGATTCAGTGGTTTCTCTGAAATTACGAATCATCTTTGTGGATTAATGTGTGTGATAATGAATGAATGGATTTAAAGATACTTGATGTAAGTCCCAGATAAACACTATCCTCACTCATGATAAAGTTATCTCATCTTTGGGACTCTTCAAGGGAGTTCCAGGGGGTTGGGGATTTAGCTCAGTGGTAGAGCGTTTGCCTAGCAAACACAAGGCCCTGGGTTCGGTCCCCAGCTCCGAAAAAAAGAAAACAAAACAAAAAAAAAAAACAAAAAACAAAAACAAAAACAAAAACCAAGAGAGTTCCAGCTCCTCAAAAGACTTATCTTCAACATCAGCCTCTGCTGACAAACTCAGGGCAATCCTCAGAGTCCTGAGTTCAGAAATTACAGATGTGAGGCACCACACCCAGCTTTAAAGTCTTTTCAACAGGACTATGGATGTAGAGAAGGCCAAGAAGTGACACACACCTTTAATCCCAGCACTCAGGAGACAGTGGCAGGAAGATCTCTGTGCGTTTGAGGCCAGCCTGGTCTACAGAGTGAGTTCTAGGGCAACCAGGGCTACACAGAGAAACCCTGTCTTGAGAAACAGACAGACAAACAAGACAACAAAAAGAATAATATGGGGGTTGGGGATCTAGCTCAGTGGTAGAGCGCTTGCCTAGCAAGCGCAAGGCCCTGGGTTCGGTCCCCAGCTCCGAAAAAAAAGAAAAAAGAAAAAAGAAAAAGAAAGAAAAAAAAGAATAATATGGATGTTAGAAAAGATCAGGGAGGATTTGGGCGGCTCACTGTTTGCTACAAGTCCCATTGTATTTTAATGTTGTTAGTCTCTGAAGCATGAGTGAGAAGATTCACCAAAGACAGGCAGTGTTAGAGTGTGAGCCACGGAAAATATCTGTTACTTCAGAAGAAATTGAGACGGAGAGGTCCAACCCATGCCCCTTGCTGTCAGGTAACCACTGGTGGCCTTGAAGAGGAAGTGCTTCCATTCCAGATGCTGCACAACTGGGCCTTGGTAAGAACTCGCCTCTGGAGCACTCAGGAGTTCTCTCTGTTTATGTCCTTATCTTTCGTCCTTTCTTGCCTCTTCCCTTACTCTACTATTGAAAGACCTTAGAATAGAGACATTTTAGAACCTTTTAGAAGCTTTTTGGGTGGTAGAGTAAAGGACCTATACATTTCAATTTATTTTTGTGTCTTGTTATTTTTTATTTGCTCATTCGTTTGTTTATATGTCTGTGTCTGTGCAGGTGCATGCTTCCCATGCACGGAGACCAGAAGAAGACATTGGATTGCTCCAAGCTGGAATCACAGGCATTTTCCTGGCCACAAATCTTTCTATGGCGGACTGCAGCTACAAGACAGGAGCCTGGAGCCAGGAGCAGGCGAAGCTCCTACCATCCCTTCAGGGTCTCCAGGGCGTCTAGCTTTGATGCAACCACACCGGGCTTCCTCTCACAGTCCACTGCCCCATAGAGACCCTGCCTCAAAATGACTAACCCAAATCAATAAATAGAAAACAAGTGACTGCAAAGGAGAAGAGGAAAGGGAACGTGGAAATTAAACTCATGAAAAGAAAGAGGAGACAAGTACCCTACAGTCAAGAATTGGAACTGTGGCTGGATACGCACAGGGTACCCAGACTACCCAGAGAATGTTTGTCAACATGAGGGATGGGTGCAGAGACACTTGCTCCAGGTAATTTGCTAGCTGCTTGAGCCACCGATGAAGGCAGAGAGCCTCCTGAACATAAATAAGTGTTGCGACCGAACGACCAGGGGACAGGAAAACATAATGCTCTTCATTTGCTCCACACTGAACGTCAATAGGCCTGCAGACTGCATGATTCTTATCAGAAGCTTCCAGAGCACGTGAAGCAATTATGAGAGACTGTTAAAAAGAGGTAATGCAGGAGCTAGGGGTGTAGCTCAGTGGGAGAGCCATGAGCTGGAGGCTCATTTGATCCCTAATGCTGGAAGGAGGAGAAGGAAGATGATATATATATAATTATATTGATTTAGCGTCTAATTTCCTGGACATAAACACCATATGTTGTTTACTAAGAGAATTCGGAGGCCATATTTCCCTACTTCCTATCACTTCACCGAGAAGGAAAACATGAAAAGGTAAACACAAACTTGCTACCCCGAGAGTAACCAGGCAAGAGGACAATCCGAAGTCTTTTAGATGCTGCAGAACGAAGTTAAAATTTTGCTTCTGCCATTTTAGAATGCATACGTGTCCTACTTTGCTTTCCTGTTGCTGTAATAAAATACTCTTGATCAAAAATTACCTGGGAAAGAAAAGGTTAATTTCCTCTTTCTCTTCTGAGTTATAGCCTTCCACCCCAACTCCCATTGATGGAAGTCAAGGCAGGAGCCTGTAGTCAAGAACCTAAGCAGAGACCAAGGAACTCTGTTCACTGGCTTGCTCCCAGACTCAGTCATATTTAGTTGCCTTTCTTATACATCCCAGGCCCATCTGCCCAGTGATTTTATCACCCTGGATGGGCTGAGCCTCTTTATATCTGTTATCAATTAAGAAAATGCCCTACAGACATGCTCGCAGGCTACACTGAGGGAAATCCCTCACTTGAGACTCTCAAATAACCCTGGGTTCTATCAAGTTGACAGGAAAAGCTATCCAGGAGAGTATATACGTGTCCTCAGAATCAAGCACAGTACAATATATCATATCTTAATGTGTTACCTGAAGATCACACAATTTCGGAGCTCAAATATAAGTTGAAGGCCATGCATTTACTGCTATTAGAGGATTAGAAAGACTTAACTCAATTTGTTGGTATTAATAAGTATATTTCAGGTAAGTTTTATAATAAAGTGATTATCTACTTTTTGCTTCAGTTCACTCAATCGCTATACACATAAAAGTAGTGTTTAAAATCCAAAAAGAAGGACTGGAGAGACGACTCAGTCGTTACAATCTCTGACTGCTCTTCTAGAGGACCCAGGTCCCATTCCCAGTGCTCACAAGGCTGGTCACAGCTCCCTGTAACTCTGGGTCAGGTGATCCAAAGCCCTTTCTGACCTTCATGTGTACCAGAGATGCGTGTGATGCACATGCAACAGTAATGCACATAAAATAAATTACTGTTCAAAAAGGCAAATAGAGAGGTGGTTTGGCAGACGGCAGGCTATTGCGCAATGCCGCCCTCGGTCAGCTTCCGTGTGTGGCCCCCTAACCCGACCCCTTCCGTCATCCAGCTTCTTCCCACTGTTGCTTCTGGTGTATGAAAACAAGCTCAAAATGATTAGAATACAAGAGATGCAAATGGGAGCACAGCAAGACATCGCTATACATTCACTAGAACAACAAAAATAAAATGTCTAACAATGCAGGTGTTGGTGAGGATGTGGGACCAGCAGAGTGACTGCACAGCTGGAGGGCCTGGTCAGGGCCAAAGGCAGTCTGAAAGGTAGTTTTGTAGTGTTCTTATAGACACACATCTGTTCCTCAGCCACCCGTGTGTGTATGTGTGTGTGTGTGTGTGTGTGTGTGTGTGTACATACTGTACATACATAATATACATAGGAGAAATAAAATTAAATGTCTCTGTAGTCTTTAAAAAGTCTAACCCCTTTGATCTCTGGGAGATAACCAAAGGTAACATAGATGGCCTACATTGTTTTGGAAGTCACTTAGACTACCCTGAATGATAACTCAAATAAAGGTTCCTCACACACATTTGCATATATATATGTTATATACACATATACACACATACTCATGTATACATATATACTCAATATGTGTAGGTGTGTATATATACTCATATATGTACATAATACACTTTATACATATATGTGCATATACTTATACATATATGCATATGCATATATTCATATATGTCTGTCTACATATATATGCATGTGTGTGTATCATATGTGATTTTAGGTTATATGAATTAATATGATTAATTGAGGGTTTATCAGACATCCTCGGCGTGTAGAAATAATGATAAAAAAGGTTATCAACTAGAGAGAATGAGGAAGGGTTGGAGAGAAGAAAGGGAAAGTGGATATGTCATACTTTAATTAAAATTTGAAAAAAGAATTGTGATGGATCTCACCTCAACACAAATATTAGGAGCATAAGGAATGTAGACAGGGTTGTTGTCCTTCCTCACACATGACACTTTCTGTGAGTCACAGTGGACAGAATTAAATGCAAGGAGTGTGTGGACGTTCTGGCGCCTCCCCGCTTAGGGTACGCGTCAGAGGTCACATGGGAGAGTTCAACATACACATAAAGAATGGGGAAGTCTTTAGTCACTCTTCCTGTGACGGGTCAGAGGGAGCCAGCTCTTCCTAAGTAGTGTTTGCCTTGGGACTAAACACTGTTAATTTTGTTAAGAATGTTAATTTCCTAGGTCTCTATGCTAAGTACCCTTTTATGTTTTTGTTTTATAAACAAGAGACCGACCTGTCCAGAGTGGGTGCTGGGCCCTTGAGGGACAGACCCCAACCCTCACCCCTACCCCACCTCATGGCTGTCTTGAATGGCAGGTGCCATGCAGATAACCAATCATCTACCTTGAATACTCTCTCCTCACTCCAAAGAAACGACTCTCCAGCTTTAAGGAACGATGGCTTCCTTCTTCTAACGTCTGCTTCAGGAGGCCTTGCTCCCATCACCGCTCAGGCCAAATTGCCTGGGCCCCATTGGACTTTCCCTCAGCCATGACAGACTTGTGCGGATTCTAGGCAATTGCACTCATCCTGCGACCTTTCTTGCTGTGAAAAGGGGCACGCCTCCTCGAGGCCGCACCGGAAACCCCCACAGGTGCTTCTCCAAAGCTTAGAGCTGGTGCGTGTGTTAGCCACGTGATTGGTGCCCGGCCTATCATAGAAGCCATGTGCAAGCACGCCAGGTCCCTCCTCGGACTGTTTGCGGATTTTCTTCTCTGGTCAATCAATCTGGGGTGTTGTCCTCCTCTGGATTCTTCCAGTTGTTGCAATATTAGCCCTCAAGCCCTCAATAAAGGCTCCCTCTGAATAGTTTTTTTTGGGGGGGGGAGGGAGGGGGGTTTGTCCAATAGAGAAACAGAAGCTGTAAGAGAGAAGACCAGGGACGAGGAGGGGGAGGAAATGGGAAGATGCCAATCAAAGGATATGAACACAATTACGTGGGCTGGCTCAGTCTAGACATTGAATTGAAGATATGAAGGCTATTGTGGAAAGCTGAGTGCTTTGGCCAGACACACAAAGGAAGCCAAGTACACGGGGTGAGAGATTTGTGATTTGTAATCTCACAGTAGTGACTCTTCTGCCATATCTAGGCGCATCGAGGTATGCTGTGGACCTTATATGTAGTGACAAATAAATCGATGTTTGCACTTTTATTTATTTTATGTGTACAAGTATGTGTGTGTACCATGTGGGTGCTTCCTGCCTGTGAAGGTCAGGAGAGGGCGTTGGATTCGCTGGAACTGGTTTTATGGTTTGTGAACCACCATATAACATGTTGGGAACTGAACCCCAGTCCTCCATAAGGGCAACAAGTACTCTTAAGAGCAGAGATAACCCGACGGCCCGGATTGGTTTTTAAAAGAAAGCACATAATGCTCACACCAACATTAGACACAAATGCTCCTATTAATTTTGTGTTAGCAAATGTTGGAAAACATATCCAAAATTTCCAACATTAAGTACAAGAATCAACTAATCTAAGTTTTACTAGTCAAATGTGATATAATCTAGCAATAGCAAGGCATAATTCTATACACAATAGCAGAGATTAGATCTTTTCTTTTCTTTTTTTCTTTCTCTCTCTTTTTCTTTTCTTTTGAGACAGGATCTCACTGTGTAACCTTGGCCATCCTGGAACTCCTTGTATAGATCAGGCTGGCCTTGAACTCATAGAGATCCTCCTGCCTCTGCCTCCGGAGTACTGAGATTAAAGACTTAGGCCAGCCATCATGCCCAGCAACAGCAGAGATAATCACCAAAAGACTGCGGCAAGCCAAATAAGACGGCCATCAGAGTATATAATATTCCCTGATGAAAGTCTAGTTTAGATCAAGCTAATCCAAAACTGACAGAAAGACCAAAGAAGACTGGACAGCTGGGGTGTAGATGAAGCCTGGGGCATTTACCTAGCATTTCTGGGGCCCTGGGTTTGATCCCCAATATCATAAAAAAATAAAAGACCAAACGTGTGCTGTGGCATGGGAATCAACTGTTAAGTATATGATGGGTCATTTTGGAGTAATTTGGAAATATTTTCTTGATTGAGATGGTGGTTATAGCATCATACCTCTACACACTTGTCAAGACCCATCAAATATGTTGAATATAATAATTTTTATTATATTCAAGTTATAGTTAATAAAGTTGATCTAAAAAATTTCTAGAAGGAAACATATATTAAAAGTACTAAAATTGGGCCAGCAAGATGGCTCAGAGACAATAAAGGTGCTTGCAGCCAAGCCCGACGATCTGAGTTGGATTCCTGGGACATACATAGGGGAAAGAGAGAAATAACTTCTGCAAGGTGTCCTCTGGCCTCCACATGCAAATCATGAAACATTCGTGTACACATGCACTCATGTATGTACTCATGCACTCATCTACGCACATACAAAATAAATAAATGTAATAAAAAAGATTAACGGACCTAGAAAATGGGTCTGTGGTTTAAAGCACTTGTTTTTCTTGCAAAGGACCTGGCGTTTGGTTTCCAGTTCCCACATGGCAGCTCACAACCATTTATAACTCCGGTTCCAGAGGATCTAACGCCCTCTTCTGACCTCCATGGGCACCAAGTACATATGCGGTGCACAGACATACAGGCAAGAAAAGTCTCATACATATAAAATGAGATAAAGCCTTTAAAAAAAGACACCAAGAAGAGAAACCCCTCTAAGTCAGCATGAGCAAGGCTCGTGTGAACTTACAGCATGCACAGGGCCTGCACAGGCCTGCAGGGGTCCTCTGGATATATTTAGGCGTCCAGCATAGTGTATTTATGGGGTTCTTGGGTGAGCAAATGAATGGGTCTCTGATTCTTGTGTCTTCTCTTGGGCTCTTTTCCTCCTGTTGGTTTGTCTTGTCCAACATTGATGTGATAGTTTGGGTTTGATTATACTTTATCTTCTTATATTTAAAAAAAAAAAGAATGAATGAAAACTTTGCCACTGGGGTAAAGGTTAATAACTGAACTGTCATTTATATCTGCTGTGAGGGGGAAATCCATTTGCTCCAATGGAATCGGCCTGGGTATATCACCCGCTCCAGGGAGGCCTCATGTTTAGTTGACCAACATGTAACAGACTTAACAGGTTCGTTGTTGTTGGTTTTTTTTTTTTTTCTTTTTTTCTATTTTCCGGAGCTGGGGACCGAACCCAGGGCCTTGCGCTTGCTAGGCAAGCGCTCTACTGCTGAGCTAAATCCCCAGCCCCTGTTGTTGTTGTTATTGTTGTTGTTGTTTTATGTGCTTTTATTTGGTTACAGTTTGGTACCTTTTGTTTTTGTTTTTGGGTGTTGTTTTATTTTGGTTTTCTTGGTTTTGGAGGTTTTCGTTGTTGTCTTGGGGTTTTGTTTTTTATGAGAAATAACTTAAAGTTGGGTGGGTAGAGAGCCTGGGGAGAGGATCTGGAAGGACTTGGGGGGGGAGGGAAGAATATGATCAAAATATATTTAAGTTTAAAAGTTGCTTTAAAAAATAAAAAAAAATTAGGAAATTAAATTTCTAAAAGGATTCAGAATAGAGAAAACTTTCAGTAGGTTACAGTTCCAAGAAAAAGCTTGTTGGAACAAGAACCTTGGAGACACAGTCTTCTTGAGGAAATAGCAGGAACAAAAGATGAAAATAGGAAATTCTCATAGCAGGTTTTAAAGAGTGATCATTATTATGTTTTCGGAGTTCAGAAAATTGTTTTTTTTTACCAAATCATGTTGCTGAGAATTAAGCTTTTATTGTTTTGTTTTTTCTCCCACCGCCATTTAGCAGCAATAAAGCAACTTTCAAAACTCGCCAGTGATGGAATATTACAGATTTTAAATGTTTCTCAAGATTTTGTCTTAATGGATTTTCAGAGATCTGTGGTCTGGTCCTCGACCTACACAGCTTAATTGTCTGCATCGACCGACTCTTGGCTCTGTCTCGTGCGCAGGAGTGTGCTATTAACGAACCCCTGTGCCTTTTGTGAACTCCAGAGTTCTCCGCTCTTCTTCCCGGCTGCTGAGCAAACACCCACTTGCAGCTTCTCTCCCTGCCTGAGAGAGAAGCCTCACAAGGCAAATGGCTGGAGAATAGCATCTCGCTATCCTGGTGGCGGTCTGAAGGAGTGGCTCTTATGAGATTCTTTTGGATTACACAATGAAGCAAGATGTCAGAGCTGAGTGAGCGTTGGAGCATAAGAGGAGGTGATGGAGAAACGGTCATATCTGCACTTCAGGAGGACAGGACTGTCCCTCAACCTATGCCTCCCTTGCAGACCCGTGGTCAGGACCCACTCCTACAGCCCAGGCTTTTATTTTTAAAATAGATCACCCTCGAGCACTCCTTCTACATCACCAGTTTAACACTCTTGAAAACACCGCATCAGTGGCCTACAGCAACCCCCACACGTTTCTACACAGCCTGCTGGTGTTAATTTATGAACACCTGTACACGTATATACATAGAAAACGTATTAGCAGACTTTGAATGATGGGAATTCTCTCTAATTCTCCCATCCAAGTTGTCCCTGCCTCTCATTGTCTTTGAACTTGTTTTGCTTCATGTGTTAATAACATCTTGTTTTGTCTCTGGAGGCAGGGTTTCATGTAACCCAGGCTATGTCAGAACCCGATACATGACCCAGGCTGGCTTTGAATCCTTGGTGATCTTGTAGCCTCTAACTCCAAAGTACTGGGATCGCATGAATGCACCACCACGTCCAGCTTTAAGCTTTTTTGCTTTTTTACATTCTAAAAAAAATAGTTAATTTTGCTTTATTTATCCTGCCATGTACTTTTTTGACATTTAAAAATATGTTCACCCTTATTAGCTCTTTGAGTTCAGCTTTAAACTTTTAATAATTCTGTTATAGAAAACTAGTAAGAAATTCTTACATAGATAAGTAGATAGGTAGAGAGCGCAAGCGAGCGAACGAGAGAGAGAGAGAGAGAGAGAGAGAGAGAGAGAGTAGATAAGTAGAGAGAAAGAATCATTTTGAAGATAAATCTGTTTTTAACTATTTGAGAATTCTCTTAAGTATTATTGGAGTCTTTGCTCTTTAAATGGCTCTTTGAACTCACTATAACATCATACTGCTTTCCTTATTACCAAACTAACCAGTGTTTGGCACAAGTGCATTTTGTGTTTATCTTATCTTACTGAAACCTGGTCTTTGGGCTGGGGACATGGTTTGGTGACAGAGTCCTTCCCTTAGCATGCATGAGGCATTTGTAAACACACACACACACACACACACACACACACACACACACGACACACGACACACGACACACTTACTCATGCACACGTGTGCACACACATGCATACACACGCACACACACGGATTTGTGTATTTCTGGTGATGAGGCTCAAAGCTAGGGCCTTGCACATGTTCAGCTTCTGTTTCCCCAGAAAGATATCAGCTGACTAATGCACAGGACACCCCGAAGCCATGCTAAGGTAGGAGTCAGCCTTGGGGGGCTCCTGCCTCACTTAGCTGCTAACAAAATCACTTTATTATTCATCCCGGGACTTCTTGGGAGGAACTTCAGTAGAAATCCTCAGACAGTGAATTGCATCATTGGTCTTCTTAAACCACCATCTTTGCTTTACTGTGGCTGTCAGCACTCACATGTTACATTATATTACTTTTTAATGTTCTTTTTAAAGGTGTGTGTGTGTGTGTGTGTGTGTGTGTGTGTGTGTGTGTACCCATGCATGTGCTAAGTTAACTCTGAGTCTCTGTTAAAGCAGTGAATGCTCTTGGCCACTGAAACAATCTCTCCAGGCCCTTCATCATAGTCTTTTTAAGAATTAAAAAGAAATACATTTTATTTCATGTATACAGGAATTCTGCCTGCATATATGTCTGTGCACCACATGCATACCTGGTGCCTGTGAAAGCCAGAAGAGAGTGCCTGATCCCTTGGAACTGGAGTTGTATTTTGTTGTGCACAGTCTTGTGGGTACTAGAAACCAAACTGGAAGAACAGTGGGTGCTCCAATCTGCTAACCCATCTCTCTAGCACCTGCTCTACCATATTCTTACCCAGTCTTAACCACGGCATGCTCTTACACCAAAATGGTAGTGTAAAGCTAACTTTGGAATCTCAGTAAGTGTCCCAGTTCACCCTCTTCAATCCAGGACCCTACAGAGATTGCCCAGATAGTTAGTTCTCATTGCTGTTTTACAGGGGGTGGGGGTGGGGCTAGGGTAGTAATTTGGAGAGCCAGAACTCACATAAGGGCTGTTTATTTTGAGTTTGGGCTTTTAGGAATGAGACTGCTGCAGACACTGCTGTGCACTTTTGTTTTGTTGGTTTGTTGATGTTTTTGAGAAAACATCTCACTACGTAGTGCTGGCCGGCCTGGAACTCACAAAGCTCCGCCTGCCTCTGCTCCTGAGTGCTGAGATTAAACCTACACAACCATGCTCCGCTCGTGTACAGCTTTTAAGTAGATGCATCTACCCCCCTCTTGGAGGAGATTGGGTACCTTCCGTTCTTATGTCCCCAAAAGATACAACCTTATAGCTTTGGCCTACAGCACTAAGCTCTTACCGCCAATGGCGTCTATGGAATAATTCTACTACATATCCAGAAAGATGAAAGTCACAAACACAGTGAGTTAATGCCGAGTGCAGAAAGAACAGAGCCTTCGTCCTGGCTCATGCCCGACAAAGTCAAAGCAAGTTCAGACCTGGTTTTTGCGGTAATAGCTACAATACGAGCTATGAAACCAGCCGTTGCCGGATGAATGGGTAAAGAAAATATGTACTAATGGAATCTTACCCAGACATAAAGAAGAATAAAGTTACATTGTTTGCAGGAAGATGGGTGGAACTGGGAATCACCGTGTTAAGCAAAAAGGCTATATTCTAAGACAAAGGTGTAGTTTCTTTCATGTGAGGAATCCAGATTAAAAGCAGCAGGACATAGATATAGAAGAGGGATTATTTAGGAAGATGAAGCGAATAATGGGAGAGGAAAGAGGGAGGCATAAGGAGGTAATGGGGGTTGAATATGATGTATGTAAATGTCATGGTGAAACATTTTCTTCCTTTCGTTTCTTCCTCCTCTTCTTCATTCTTCCTCTTTGTCTCTTTCTGTTTTTTACTCCCTCCATTCACTCACTTTTCTTTCTATCCTCCTCCTCCTCCTCCTCCTCCTCCTCCTCCTCCTCCTCCTCCTCCCCTTCCTCCTCCTCTTCTTCTTCTTCTTTTTTTTGGACAGGATCTTACCGTGTAGCTCAGGCTAGCCTTGAACTCATACTCTCCCGGCCCCTGTTTCCCCAGTGCTGCAATCGCAGGTGTTCCCCAGCGAGCCTGAGTTAAGAAGCAGCATTAATGGAGACGGCCATGAAATCTGCACTCCTCCTCCCTTCCCCCACTCACCATTTCTACATCCCCTGTCTGCTCCAGTGGGAATTTAGGCAGTAACCCCTCTACCAACCACAGCGTGGGAAGAGAGCTACTCTCTAAACATCTCATTGAGTCTCTTGCATCACAGGTAACCACGAGTAGCAGAGATGAGTCAGGGCATCTTGACCCAGTTTGAAAGTCGACTGAAAACCAGCGCTGTGTGGAAAGACACTGGCAGTGGGGAGATGCTGAGGAATGAATGGATGAACCAAAGAGAGCCCTCACTCGGGGCCGCTCCCATCATACTCAACAGTTAGGAAACCTTTAGAGTCGGAGGGACTGCAGACGCAGAGAACAGTTAAAACAGCTGCCCACTGCTAAACGGAAAGAATTCGATGCAATCCAGAGTCTTTTATATTATGAAAAAGAAATTAGTCATTAAAGACCATTACAGCGATTATTCTGGTAGGAGCAAAGCAGAACAAAAATCAAACACAATTCCACCCAATCAATGGGGACTCACTGACTCCAGGAGTTGGGTCAGGAATCTATGCTCATTGAAAAAATAAATCTTTCTTCCTTAAGTTTTTTTTTTAATTTGGTTGTTTGTTTTAGTGTGTGTGTGTGTGTGTGTGTGTGTGTGTGTGTGTGTGTGTGTGTGTGTGTGTGTTTGCCTCCCCGCAACCCCAACCCCAGACTGGAAAGAATGTGTTTAGGTCTGTGTATGCTTGGGAGTAATGGGCCCATTAACAGAAGGAAGTAGTCTGCCTGTGTCTCCTGCCAGGAATTACAAAGAGGAAGGCACTCCTTCCCACTACTGCCACGTTGGGGAGGGAGGAACTGGCTCTTTGTCCTCCTTCCTAAGCATCTCAGCTAAAATTGCTTAACCCTTCTATAACAGATATGTCTACTTGGCTTCACCCGATGGCTTTCCCATTAGAACGGTCAATGGGGTAAGAAAAGAGTGGGGTCTTGCACAGTGTCCTACACTAGCCCCTCTGCCCTAACACATCTGGATGTGACCATTTATTTCAGAATCCCAGCATCTAGGATGTTAATGCAGTGGGACTGCCACGAAGTCAAGGCTATTCAGACCAGGCTACAGAAGGATGCCCTGCTTTAAAAAGAAACTAAAGGGGGCTGGAGAGATGGCTCAGTGGTTAAGAGCGCCGACTGCTCTTCCAGAGGTCATGAGTTCAATTCCCAGCAACCACATGGTGGTTCACAACCATCTGTAATGGGATCCGATGCCCTCCTCTGGTGTATCTGAAGACAGCTACAGTGTACTTGTATATGATAAATAAATAAATCTTTAAAAAAAAAAAGAAACTAAAAAGACTGGGGAGTTGGCTCAGGTGGTGGATCCTCAGAACCCAGGTTAAAAAGGCCTGGTGTGGTGGTAGTGTGTACGTGTGATCACTGCACTAGGGAGGTAGAGTAACATGGATACTCACAGTTCATTGGCAAGCCAGACTAGACTATTTGGTGAGCATCGTGGATTTTCCAGACAGGGAGAGACCTGGTAATAATAGAGACCTGTAAGAGAAGCATGTGCATCTGCGCGCGCGCACACACACACACACACACACACACACACACACACACACACACACAATAGATGATAGGTACGTAGGTAGGTAGGTAGCGAGCTAGGTAGATAGATAGATAGATAGATAGATAGATAGATAGATAGATAGATAGATAGACAGACAGACAGATAGATAAATGAAAGAGTTGGAGATAAAGGAAGGCAGGCCAACAGGCCAACAGAAGTAGTAGATTGGCTAGTAGAAAGCAACGAAGAGGAAATCCCAGGATGCTTAGAAGCATGCAATCCTCTGTATCCCCTGTAGCTAAAAGAATACTGCATTTTAGAGGAGAAGGGAGGGAAACCACATGTCTGGGTTACACGTGTATTGTTTAGGAACCAGGGAATTTAAACACACCATCATTTGCCACAGAGTTTGATGTGAATCAAATGAGTCCATCAAATGTCAACCATGAAGACAGATGGGAGAACAGTCCTTGACTTCCTAACAGTCTGAGTGTGGATCTCATTCATTTCAGGCAAGAAGCTGTTGTTCTTAGCCTGTTTCCAGACCAGAGAATGTCTGTCAAGACAGAGTCCTGTCTTTACCTCTCTCTCAGATTCCTTGTGGTGTCTTTCCAGGTTTCCCTTCTGCCCTCAGCCAGAGTCATCTACAGTTGCGTTCCATCAGGCAACCTTGGCCCTCATTTTTTAATCTCTAGATTTCATCCTTTGTCCTGAATTCAGGTTTTCATCTTTTTGTGTCATATTAACAAATTATTTTGGTCATAAGGCCTCAGAGGCAAATGAATATTATTCTTAAATTGAAAATATACAAGGTTTTACATATATGATAGGCATATGTAGGAACAGAGCAGAACAAAAATCAAACACAATTTCACCCAAAAATGGGGACCAACCAACTCCAAGAGTTGGGTTAGGACTCTATGCTCATTGAAGAAATAAATCTTTCTCCCTACTTTTTAAAAAATTGTTTGTTTTATTGTGTTTTGTCCCTCACTCCCCCAAGACTGGAAAAATGTGTTTAGGAAGCCTGTGTGTGCTTGGAAATAATCACAATAAATAGGGCAATTACACTCACTCATTCTTCTGTTTTTATGGTGATACAAGCAATTTCTTTCTGAAGTCATAATCCTTCTGCTACTAACTATCAAGTGCCACCACACTGGGCTAACTAATGCTACTTCTACTAATATCTCTCCTCAACTTGACTATGACCTCTACATTGCCCACTCTGGTGTCTCCTCAAGTTTACTTCTTGGTAAGTGACAGGTCCACAACCAGATTTCTTTTTTTACAGTCCAGTAACAATCTGGCCTTCTGGTCTACCCACCATTGTGCTTGAGACAGGTTGTGGGGGGTGGGAGAGGGGAAGGCCAACCCTAGCCTGTTGTATCCAAAGCAACCTTTTATGAAACAAATTTATTCTTAACTGGTAATTAAAGAGAATTCTGTACCCCAGATGTCTACCTCCAGAACCAGTGAGGGAGTTACAATATTTGGTTCAGGTTTTAAAGATAACCCTTTGACAGGCTGATCTTTTTTGGTCTACTCTTGGGGACTCATTCAACAAGCATCCAGGTCACATTTCTTGCTTCCATCTTGAAAACTAAGAAGCATCTCAAGCTATCCCTCCAACATAAATCAGAATCTCTGAGCCTTTCCTACCGTTTTTGCTGTTGCTTAAAGACATTGTGACTTGCTTTCTGCCCAGGACAATGCTGTTACTTAAGCTTGGTCACTGTCTCATTGGCTCTGTGTTTCTGTGTTTCTAGAGATGCATCCATAACAAAATGATGGCTGCGACAGTTGTTCCAAAGCTTATCATTATGGAACAATTTAGTTTTTAAATGAGAGGTATAAGCCAGTTTCCTTGGTTACATCCTTCTTCAGCTCCAATGGACTAAAACCAAACTAGACCTTTTGCAGTGAGTTTGTGGAAAATGTTAAAGATATAAAACACATTTAGGAGATATTAGAAGAGCCTCCTAGAGAGAATTATGTTTAATGCCCTCCATTTTCTGTGTAATAACCTGTGGCTGCCATCCCTCAAAGCTCATCAGCTTCAGTAGAACAAGATATTTCTGGAGGTTATAACCACAATTAAGCATTTACATTGGGCGCTCACTGTAATAAGTTCACCTAACTGTCTCTCTCTGTGGAATCAGCTATAGTGACCCCTGGGCAGAAGAAGGACCAGAGAACACAGAGCCCTAGGCAAAGAAGCTCCACTGAGTCAGGAGCCACAGTAGCGCCATGATTATCCATGATCATGATTATTATCACAGTGCTCTTCTGAGTCTCATGGCTTCTTGGAACTCCTTTTCATAATGTATAATGTTAAGGAAAGGGCCCAGTGGCCTCCATCCTTCCAGAACTGACATTGAATCGTCTCATTAATCTTCTATCACACAAATTATGCCATTATCAGTCAGGTCAAATAAATGGTTAACTATAAAAGAGAAGATGAAGGAAATCTTGCTGAAGAAGAGTTCCAGCAAAAGTCTCCATAATCCTCCCTGTACACTCCATTCTCAGATGTAGATTTTTAAATAAAGTACAATTCAACCAGCCCTGGAGTCAGCCCTCACTTCCAAGCACATTGCCATGCCCTTCATTAAGAAAACCCGAGAACTATAATCGATCAAGTGTTTATATAACTTGGGATACTATGAGTCTATGCCTTGGTTGGGGTTTCTATTACTGTGAAAGAATACCATGGCCAAGAACAATTCGAGGGGAAAGGGTTTGTTTGGCTTACAGGTCACAGACCATTATCACAGTAAGCGAAGCCTGGAAACAGGAGGCAGGGACAGATGCGGAGGCCTTGGAAGAATGCTGCTGACTGGATCCTTTCTTGTGTCTTGTTCACTTTGCTTTCTTATATCATCCAAGACCACCTGCTCAGGGACTGGGCACACCCACATCAATCAATCACTAATTAAAAAATGCTCCACAGGCCTCCCTATCGGCCAATCTGATTGGGGGAGGGTTAACTTATTCTCAGTTAAGGTTTCCTCTCCCCACATGACTCTCAAGCTTAGGTCAAGTTGACAAAAAACATGACTAGCAAAGGTAGGTATTAGGAACAGGGGCTATGACAAATAGAGGGCCTGCATCCTGTCTGTGGTGGAGCTCCTTGGTCCCCAGCTGGGACCTGAATACCATTTGCCAGCTCTTTGCACAATCCTCAATTTCCGTGTGCTTTGTTGCTAAAACTTAACCCTGTGACCTTCCAGAGGGGTGTTCCTGGGTCTTGGGAAGGGAAGAGTCTGGAACTTAAGCTCTGTCTTCTTCCTGGACACTGAGGTACACTCTAACTCTAGGCAGGGTACCTTCTGAGCTATCTATGATGCTGTGATCCTCCCACTGGCGTGAGACTGAGTCTAGGACCTTCCCAGATACTTAAAAAAAGATTTATTTATTTCATGTATATGAGTACACTGTCGCTGTCTTCAGACACACCAGAAGAGGAAATCGGATCCCATTACAGATGGTTGTGAGCTACCATGTGGTTGCTGGGAATTGAGCTCAGGACCTCTGGAAGAGCAATCAGTGCTCTTAACCACGGAGCCATCTCTCCAGCCCTCTCCCCAGTTACTCTTGCTGGGATTCCCTGTCCATCTATTTTGTTTTCTGACCCCTTTAGCAACTTCTTTTGGGAGCACTTTGCTTGTGACAATGCCTTGTGTAGTCCAGGCAAGGCTTGACTTCACTATATAGTCTAGGATGATATGTGATCTGCGTGGCTCTTCCTCCCAAGGGTGAGGATTACAAGGGTGCTCCATCATGCCTGGTGTGAGAGTACTTTCTTGGGCCCAAATTCATGGCTCAGAGTCTGATTCTGGGAGAACTTGACCTACAACAAACACTATCTAAATGCACACATATGCCACCTTTTAAAGGTTACTTGCTATCTGTTAAATGATGTATATCAGAGAGTCAAAATCAGCCAATAGGGCACCAATTTGTAATATCTGCCTTAATTTCAGAAAACACAATTATTCCCAGTCCATTGAAGAGCACAGGGAACTTGACATGTTTGATGTAGATGCTGAGAGCCTCCAGAGGCATGTATCAAATGCCTGTGGCATCACAATCTCCCGATTCCTGATGCAGTCTGCTCTTTCTGCTCGATATATCCACACTTGCTGCTGCCAACACTGGAGAACAGAGGTGGAGTGGGGTAACTCCCGGGCTGGTTTATGATGCAGAGTGGAAATCACTTCCATGTTTTAGAGACATGGCTGCGCTCTCTGTGCTAATAATGCCCAACGTGTGTTCCGTGTATTATTGCCTTCAGAGTGCTGTCTGGTGTAGCGTTCTGTGCAGTTCCTAGGATGTCCCTAGGGTGGATGTTATGATCGCCACTTCATGGACAAGGGCTGTACCCTGAAGGTTGCAAATCAGATAAATGGGGCTGTAAAATATGGATGATTTCCTAGCAGAGAACTAGGGAATGACCTATTGTCTTAAAAACTTGGTTGTATGGAATACTACTCATCTACTAAAAACAATGACTTCATGAAATTCTTAGGCAAATGGATGGAACTTGAAAATATCATCCTGAGTGAGGTAACCCAATCACAAAAGAACACACATGGTATGCACTCACTGATAAAGGGGATATTAGCCCAAAAGCTCAGACCACCCCAGATACAATTCACAGACCACATGAAGCTCGAGAAGAAGGAAGACCAAAGTGCAGATGCTTCAGTCCTTCTTAGAAGTGGGAACAAAAATACTCACAGGAGGAAATATGGAGACAAAGTGTGGAGCAGACTGAACGGCCATCCAGAGACTGCACCACCTGGTGATCCATCCCATATACAACCACCAAACCCAGACAATATTGTGGATGCCAAGAAGTACATGCTGACAGGAGCCTGATATAGCTGTCTCCTGAGAGGCTCTGACAGAGGCAGATGCTCGCAGCCAATCATCGGACTGAGAACAGGGTCCTCAATGGAGGAATTAGAGAAAGGACTGAAGGAGCTGAAGGGGTTTGTGACCCCATAAGAAGAACACAATATCAACCAACCTGACTCCCCCCCCAGAGCTCCCAGGAGCTAAACCACCATCCCAAGAGAACACAGGAATGGAACTATGGCTCCATCCGCATATGTAGCAGAGGAGAGCCTTGTCGGGCATCAATGGGAGAAGTCCTTGGTCCTGTCAAGGCTCTTATGCCCCAATGTAGGGGAATGTCAGGCAAGTAGGTGGGAGAGAGTATGTGGGTGGTTGAGGGAGCACCCTCATAGAAGCAGAGGTGGTGGGTAGGAGGTGGGATGGCTGGTTTCTAGAGGGGAAACTGGGAAATGGGATAAAGTTAAAAAATGCAATTAAGAAAAAAAAAAGAAAAAAGACACCAATACAAAAAAACAAACAAATAAACAAACTCCAACAACAACAACAATAAAACTTGGTGGTTGCGAGCCAGAGAGAAAGAAGTAGAAGAAGACTATGTGAGAACTGGGCTGAACAGAGAGAATTCAAGGCTAACGTGGCAAAGGCCAGATAGAATGCTTGCAGAAAGAAAACCAAAGAAGCTGATGTAATGGAAAGTTGGAAAAGTGAGCACAACTTTTCCATGCCCGTGCCTATCCCAATCTCCTCTTTCCTGACGTAGTTTGTTCTTTCTATATACCAACACTTGCTGCTGTAAACCCTGGAGAACAGAAACAGAGTGCTGTAATTCCGGGGCTGGTTACAGTGGGAAATTCCTGGAGGGTTGGGCACTTCCAATCTTAGGTTTGAAAAAAACCTGTCCAAGATATATATCCCAAAGCTGCATTGAGCAAGGGCTGTGGCTTAGGAGAGCGGAAATAGATGTGGAACTCCAGATCTGACCTGGGCACCTCTCTGTTGGTAGAGGGATTACCTAGTAATCCTAGTAGGCACAAAGCTCTGAGGACTGTAGGAAACCCCACAACCCCATGAAACCAGGCATGGATTGGAGAAGGAATGAAACTGTTTTTGTTTTTTGTTTTTTTTTAATGGATGACATCACCGAATGTGGTGGTGTGTGCTTATCCATCCTAGCGCTTAGGAGACGAAGGCAAAAAGATCAGAAATTCAAGGTCATTCTGTGTCTCACAATGAGTTCAAGGCCGGCCGGAGGCACATAAGACCCTGTTTCAAAGACAGAAACAAAACCAGAGACCCCGTCAAGGAAACAGAGGTCTAAGGTAAAGCAAATAAGTTTGCGTTTACAGACTGACATATTGCCAAGCTGGAGTTATAAATTGTCCTGTTTGGGGGTCAGTTTGATTCTAGAATGTTAGCTATGAGACTGTGGGGAACAGTCATCAAAAGCATAGACTCCTAAAGACAAATCAAATCATATAGACACCTTGAGATCACCCGTACACTTCCAGCCCTAGCTCTGCCACCAAGGAGCCATCTGAGCACGGACTGCCTAGTGTGCAGTCTCAGTGTTGGCAGCTGTGTAGGTGAAGATTGCAGCTGGTACAAAGAAAGTGCTGCGGCAAGAACACCAAGCCGATTATTACCACAGGGAGTGAGGAAAAGCAAGTAGCAGAGAGCTTCATCAAAAGCCACTGGATGCCTCTGGAGAAGGGCAGTAGGTAGGAGACCATTGTCCTCGACTGACAGCTTCATTTTTTCTGTATAGCCAACGATCCTCACTAGGCTCAGAACATGTGCCCATCTTTCTAAGTCTTTTAAGGCCAAGAACTTGGCAGTGAAACTGCATTTTGTCAACCTTTGTTCTTCGTTTTGACTGTGCAGACACAAAGAAGTTTAATTCCATTTACATATGGATCCTACAAATGAGGCAGTCTTCTAGATGCTGCTCTGACTCCTGTAACCTTTCTGGGAGAATGTGTGCCTTACAGTAGGGGGAAGGATAACGTTGTTGTTTGAAGTGGATGTCTTGGCTGGAGGTGGTGACACACACCTCAAAGCCCTGTATTCAGAAGGCAAACGTAGAAGGACAGCAAATTCGAGGTGAGTCTGGGCCACACAGAAGAACTCTGACTCAGACAACCCTAAGGTGGCCCTGGGGCTATGGTTTAGTGAGCAAAGTGCTTACAATACAAGCATGAGGAGCTGAGTTTGGATTTCCAGCATCCACATCCCCAGTGTTTGAAGAATGGACACAGGGGGATCCTGGGAGCTCATTGGCCAACCAATCTAGTGAGGTCCAGTGAGGAACTCTGCCTCAAAACATAACCTGGAGGGGCTGCCGAGATGGATCATTGGTTAAGAGCTCTGACTGCTCTTCCAGGGGATCTACTTTCTATTCCCAGCACCCACAGAGTAACTCACAATCCTCTGTAACTCTAGTCCCAGGAGATCTGATATCCTCTTCTGGTTTCATTGGGTAAGAAGCCCATACATAGCACACAGGTATAGATGCAGGCAAAGCATTCATATGCATAAACTAAAATAAATTTTTAAGTGGAGATACAGGAAGACACCTGACATCAACCTCTGGCCTCTCCATGTACACACACACAAGCGTGCCACATGCATAAAAGAAACCCAAAATGAAGTAAAATAAAACAGATATTACTTTCAATACAGATGAAAGAGATGTGTTTTTTATAATGTTGAAGTAGATCCAAAGAGATCGGAGTTCATTAAATCATTGCCTGTGGGAGCCAGAGAGATGGCTCGATGGTTAAGTACACTGGCTGTTCTTTCAGGGATCCAGGCTGAATTCCCAGAACCCACTTGGTGACTCACAACCATCTGTAACTCCACCAAAGGTGAGACACCCTTATCTGTCATTCATGGACGCCTGGCATTTACATGGTGCACAGGTACACATGCAGGCAGGCAAAACATACATATACATAAAATATATTTTAACATTTTTGATTGCATGTGCATACATTATCTAGAAAAGCTTTGGGTCACAAGAATTTGCTTAGGTAGGAAAAGAAAGTCCACCCTTTTGCCTCAGCCGTTCAGAACACTGGTTTGAAGACATGAGGATGACAGTGATAACGCAAACATCTAGGAACAGCAGGACGCTTAGATCCCACAGAAGATCCAGACTGATAGTCTCCCCACACTGATTTTTGAAGCCCATAGCATATGATTGACTGTGCTCATTACATTTCACCCCATAGATCTGTTTCAGATGGTAACCTCAGAACTATGTGAGGGAAAGTCAGACGATACTTCATCTATTCTATTCTATATGACATCACACTAGCAACCCATCTATAAAGCTGAATTAAAATATAAATTTTCCAAGAGTTCTGAAAATGGTGATTTCTATTTCTATGGATATTCAGCACCTACTAAAAGTGAGCTATGGCTACTGCGACAGTTTCCGTAGGGGACCCCTAAAACCTTTCACTTTTCTATTTCTCCCTTCTTGACAATGTAGATTCTGCTTCATGCTGGAGTGGCAGAGAGCCGGACGAAAGGTAACAAACTCATCTGCTGAAGCCAATTTCTCAGTCTGAGAGATAACAATAGTCATAACCCCGAGTGAGAAAGGGGCTCGAAGATAAACCTAGAAGCCAATTGGAACACCTGATGAGTGACACGGCTACAGTGTGATCTGAAAACGGGCCAGCTGGGCGTGGTCATGAACTTCCTGCACAAAACCTAACATTGTTAGAGTCGGTAGGAGAGCCCAAATGAACAAAGCTTATCAACACTATTCTTGCGGATGCTTGTAGCCCTTTTGGGGAGAAACACAAACATGCATGGGGGGTGGGCAGAGACAGACAGACAGACAGACAGAGAAACTGGATGGGCTCTGCACTCCCAACTTTTTTCAGTTACAATGAAATTCATGGTAAAGGGCTTGTATAGCTGTGAAATCCAAAGATTGGGAGAGCCATGACTTGACTGATCACTAAAAGTCCTAATGTCTTTTTTTTTTTTTTTTTTTTGGTTCTTTTCTTCGGAGCTGGGGACCGAACCCAGGGCCTTGCGCTTCCTAGGCAAGCGCTCTATCACTGAGCTAAATCCCCAGCCCCCCTAATGTCTTCTAATTATTCCAGCTCATCTTGCCTTAGACTACCCGCCCTCATAATTCAGGAGAGACAGTCACTGTCCAGGTTACTACAGCAATGTCCCCAGTGCGCTCATGTTTGGGACATTTGTTTCTTACGCGGGGATGCTATTTTTCGAGGCTAGGGACTCTTCAAAGGATATAGCTCTGAACTGAGAGACACACCTGCTCTCTGTAATTCGTGGTCTGCTCATGTAAGAAGTCTATGCCAACATGCTCCTGAGGCCCTGAACTCCACCATCCCTTCTCCTCCATGATGAACTGAGATCCTCTGAAACTGTGAGCCAAGGTAAATCATTCTTCCCATGCCTTGTTTAATTGTTAGGGATATATATATATATTCATATATGTATATGAATAAATATAGAAATATATTCCTCTGAGGCCATTTAGTGTAGCTTGTATGTATATGTTTCTAGGGCTGGTCACTTGATATTTGATAGCCATTTAGGGGGCTCATCCCTGAAGATTAGCTCTCTCTTCCTCAGCAGTCTCTAATTGCCTATAACCCTTCATCTAGGGATGAGATCCTGTGTGGTCCCTACCGTGTTGGCATGGCAACAGGTGTTGTCATTGTTTAGGCAGCCATATTGGTTGAAATTTCATGGATACAGCTCCAGTGTCATATCTGTAACACGATCTTGGAGCATGCTTCCTAGTTCTCCAGCTCTAATGGGGATTGTAAACTCACATATTAAATATGAAGGATCTGACAAGGCAAGGGGTCAACTAACTTGTCCTAAAGCATGACATAAAAGATACTGGATTCAACTCCTATATTCTCTGATTTCAAGGCCTATTCTTTTTGCAGGAAACTAAGTGGACACTAAAATACTACATTCCAGTGTGCAATGCTGGGCACAACCAATGCATTGTTACTTTTAGCTGTCAATTGACACAACTCAGAATAATCTGAGAAGAAAGTCTCAAAGAGGAATGATCTAGATCAGTGTGGCCTGTGACCAGGCTGAGGGTAGGGAGTTGTCTACATTGTTAATTGATGTAGGCAGACCCAGCCCACTGTGGGTGGCACCATTCCCTTGTTAGGAGCCATGAACCAGTGTGAGTAGAGATGGTTAGCAGAGAAGTAAGCCGTAAGCAAGAAAGCAGAGATCCATTCCTTCTTCTGCTCTTGACTGTAGATGTGATGTGAGTAGCTGCTTGAGTTCCTGCCTTGAATTCCTCTCAATGGCAGACTATACCCTTTCCTCCCCTAAACTGCTTTTTGCCCGGGGTTTTTGTCATAGCGACAGAAATAACTGTTGAAAAAAAGTATCCCTTCACATCATGTAAATTACAAAGAAAGAAAAAACCTGCAAGTTTGCCACTTAAATATTACCTCAAGGTTAATATATTAAAATAAACTATCCTTCAGTATTCAGATGGCACCCCCAATCATTTAGTTCTCCTAGAAAGCCAGGTTTATGAAGTGGTGTGGGTCAAATGCAATTACAATGTAGAAATGATTAATGATTTGCCTATGCTAATAGCGTTTTTATAGCTCTACATCGAGTGTTGCTGATTAACTGATTTTAAACAAGGTCACTTAGGCTTCAAAATGTAGGAAAATGGACCTTTCGCCGTCAATGTCAGTAGAGATTCCCTGACTAAAAACAACTGGGAAGGTTAAAAAAAAAAAGCAATTATATAACGTTGGGCTTAAGCAAGGGAGAAAGGGACTCAATTAAAGCCAGGCCAAAAAAAGTAATTAGGCTGCCCATCCTTGTCGGAATGAACTGGAACAAGAGAAATGAAAACTCTGGCCGGGAAAAGAGAAGATCGTCAAGGCCCTGTCACCTACACTAGCACAAAGACACGTGGTGGGTGACGTGCATTTTCCTCGCTCTCTCTTGTGTGAAAGGCTGCTGCTCTTTTACCAGTGTCCAAATGTTCCTAGCATTTTTTTTTCTTTTTTTCGGAGCTGGGGACTGAACCCAGGGCCTTGTGCTCCCTAGCATTTTTTTAAATTCATTTATTTATTTTATGTATATGAGTACACTGTAGCTGTCTTCCGACACATCAGAAGAGGACATCAGATTCCATTACAGATGGTTGTGAGCCACCATGTGGTTGCTGGGAATTGAACTCAGGACCTCTGGAGGAGCAGTCAGTGCTCTTAACCACTGAGCCATCTCTCCAGCCCCTCCCCGTTCCTAGCAGTCTTCACCTGGGCTTCTTCCTACCAATTGCATCATTCTGATTCCAATTGCCTTTCACATTCTTATTTTTTTAAATTGTCTTTTAAAAACTAAATGTTCTCAGCGTCACAGAGCTGGGATACAGAGTATGCAGGATGCTGACTAGGTTACAAGATCTCGAGAAGAGCGCCCGGATGTGAAGGAAGAGAAGCTTCTGTTGTATGCAAAGCCCTAGCTAAGTCAGTGAGGAGTCTGACTTATTGGGGAGGTTTCCAAGGGCTGGGAGACATTGCTGGAACTGGGGAGGTGGCTGTTGTGGTAAAGTGTTGGTCACACAAGCAGGGGGACCATGGCTTGGATCCCCAGCACCCGTGTTAAGAGCTCAGCGCGCCTGCAATCCCAGTGTTGGGGAAATGGAGGCAGCAAGGATCCTTGGAGTTTGCTGGGCAGTGGGTCTAGGTGAACTGGTGATCTCCGAATCCAGTGAGAGACTCTGTGTTGGCTACTCTTGGTTGTCAACGTGATTACATCTGGAATGAACTGTTGCGGTAAATAATCAAAAATGTCACGGGGCACCAGGCACCACGCCATGCTACCTCCTGTTACTCTCTGTCTCTGGTGTTCTCTCCGCCTCTATGGCTAGCCCCACATTGGCGCTGGCTACTCTCTGGGCCCTGAGGCGGCTGCCTTCTTGTGACTCTCTGCTGTGAATTCTGTTCCCAATCCCAGCATCTGCCCCCTGTGGTTATTGTTACAATTCCCAATATCCCAGTAAAATCAAAACTCTAGAAGCTTGTAATTTTATCAATCAGATTTATATCAGTAAATTCTCACCCCACAAACCGTCTATACAATAAACAGAACCAATTGATAATGATATAAACTGCCCACCCAGATAAGACAAATTGTCCTGTAAAAATCCATCCCTTATGAAATAGTCATAGCTCCCTGTGGCCACTTAAAGCCACACGGATCTGGGTCGTCCTTCTCTGCCTCCATCTGGGTTCTTCTCCCTCTTTCTCCTCTCTCTCCCGCCTTTCTTTTCCACTGACCAATCACAGGCCTTGCCTTATATTGTGCCTTCCCTCACCTGCATATGGACATCAATCCACAAAGAACTACAGGCTAGAAATGAGGACACACCCGTGATCCAGATCTTGAGGCCGGAAGACAGGTTTCTGACCTGCTGGGTCTTGGCATGGAGATCTTGAGGCATAGTGGCCACGAAAAGCTTAGGCCCAGGCAAGGAGGTATATGCCTTTAATTCCAGAAGACTGAGGCAAGGAGATCTCTGAGTTCGAGGTCAGCCTGGGACAAAGCAAGTTTTACATCCAGGCATGGTGGTACACACCTTTAATCTGGGCCACACCTTCTGCTGGAGGCCTACATCAGGACATTGGAAGAAGGAAGATTCTTCTTCTGAGGCTTGCAACTTGCCAGCATCTGTGGGAACCAACTTCTACAGAAGAGCAGCTGAAACAACCAGCCTCATGGGACTGAACAACTGCTAGATTCTTGGACTTCCCATCCAAGCTGCCCATTGTTGGCTTAGTTGGACTACAGACTGTAAGTCATCACAATAAATTCCCTTCCCTTAATATAGAGACAAGAAGGACCCCAACTCAAAAATCATGGCAGAAAGCATGGCAGGAAGACACCCTGCATCAACATCTGCTCTCCACACGCACTGACACACATACACACACATACACACACATACACACACAAACACTAACATGCTTTTCTGATACAGTATATGCTCATGTATTACTAAGTATTATTCTAAATTAACATGCTTATAATAATCATGTCTATCATATAGTAACTACACAATACAGTCTTTCTCTTTGACAACGAAACATACATGAATGCTGATAAACTTTAACAAATCAGTTACTTTCCTGCTTCATTTCCCTTTCTGGTTCTCATGTTTATGTTTATATCAATTTAAATTTTATTTACATTTTAGTACACGACTTTACATTCTGTTCCATTTATTTAGCCTTGAATGATAATCACTTTACCATGAGTCATAAATTGTGTGTGTGTATGTGTGTGTGCACGTATGTGTATGTGTGTTTGTGTGTGTATGTGTGGGTATATGTGTGTATGTGTGTATATATATGTGTGTATGCGTGTATGTGTGTATGTGTGCATGCATGAGTGTATGTGTATATTATGTGTATGTGTGTATGTATGTGTGTATGTGTGTGTATATGTATGTGTATGTGTGTATGTGTGTATGTGTATGTGTATGTGTATGAGTGTATGTGAGTATGTGTGTATGTATGTGTATGTGTGTATGTGTATATGTATGTGTATGTATGTGTGTATGTGTGTGTATGTGTATATGTGTATATGTGTGTATGTATGTGCGTGTATGTATGTATGTGTGCATGTGTATGCATATGTGTGTATGTGTGTATGTGTGTATGTGTATATGTGTGTATGTGTGTATGTGTGTATGTGTGTATGTGTGTATGTGTGCATATATGTGTGTATGTGTGTGTATGTGTATATGTATGTGTATGTATATGTATATGTATATGTATATGTGTGTATATGTGTGTATGTGTATGTGTGCATGTGTGTATGTATGTGTGTGTATGTGTATGTGTGCATGCATGTGAGTGCACAAGTACATGCCATGGTACTTGTGGTCAGAGGACAACCTTCCTGGGTTGGTCCTTGCATTTCTACCTTCTTTGAGACAGAGCCTCTTTGCCTTTGTGTAAGGTAGTTTAGCTGGCCCCGGAGAGGCTAGGGATTCTCCTGTCTCCACTTTCTATCTCTCCATAGGGGTGCTGGGATTACAGAAGTGTCCGCTGCTACATCCCAGCTTTCATGTGAGTTCTAGAAAGCTGAACTCAGCTTGTCAAATCCTCACCCACTGAGCCATCTCTCCAGCCTAATATTTCAAAGAATTTCATGATAATCAAGACAATAGACCACAATTTACACAACCATTTCTCTGGTGTACACATGAATTATTGAAATTTTTTATTGTAAACGAAGTTGTTATGACTTTCATCTTGCACAAAACTTTCTGATTTTGTGTTTCTTTCGGGCAAACTCCCTGTAATTGTGTTCTCAGATTGATTCTCTGTCTTGATGGTCTAACCGTATTACTGCCAGTTTCTTCTTTCCGGTCTGGCAACAGGTACTTTATGTGCTAGCTGCTGTCATACCAAGTGCATATGCGTGTGCTGCTGCTACCCTTCTCTTCTTAATTTACCCAGGCGTCGGTATGTAACGACTGTCCACTTCTAGATCAGTGGTTCACGACCTCCCTAACGCTGCCGCCTTTTAACACAGTTCCTCATGTTATGGAGACTCCCCTCCCCCCACCATAAAATTATTTCCGTTGCTACTTCATTAGTGTAAGCTTGCTACTGTTATGAGTTGCGACGTAAACACTTTTTGGAGATAGAAGTTTGCCAATAGAGTCACAGCCCACTGATTGAGAACGACTGTTCTAGAGCCAAGCATTTTAGCCTGAGTCATCCTTCTCTAAGTACGGCTTCTCCCGCTTTCTTTTGACTTCCATTTGCGGGAGGACATTTCATCCCTCTGCAGCTGTGCACGTCCTAGGATCTCAAGCGAGTCTCTTGCAGGTGCAGATGGCTGGATTTTCTCATTTGGTTTTGGTTTTTAAAATCCTTCCATCCACTCTGTGCCCTTCCCACTGGGTGGTTCAGTTCCTTCACATTTAAAGCTGGCGTTGACAGGGAAGGGACTGCCACTCTGGTAACTGTTTTGTTTTCCCAGTGGTTTGGGTTTGGTTTTGTTTCTCCTTCTGTCCATCTCTTGCTGACTTTCGTGTTTCCCTGCTTTCCTGTGTTGCTTGATTTTGATCCATTTCTCGTCCTCTCTTGTGTAATCAGCACAGATATTTCCACTGTGGTCATGGGAGGCTCACCTAAAATATGTAATGGTCACAATAGCCTACTTTAAACTTAGAACATTTTCTCTTGAATGAAAGAGCGCTGTGTCCCTCTCCATATTCTATAGCATTAATGCCATGGTTTACAACTACGTATTCTATACCCTTAACAGAATTTAGATATCATTACCTATAGTCATCCAGCCTTCTAGATTTTCTTAGTAATTATAGTTTAGCCGCCAACATAATAGTAACATAATATTCGTTTCTGTCTATATATTTATCAGCAAATTTAAATATTTTAATGCTGTCATGCTATGTTTAGCTTTCTCTTAGTGTAAAGAGTTTTCTTCAGCATTTCTCATGCAGAGCACCTATGAGAAACCCCTTCACTTTCATTTATCAAAAGAAAGTATTATCTCTTCATTTTTGAAGGATAGATTTCTTTCTTTTTTTTTTTCTTGAAGAATAGATTCCTAGGTATGGTATTATCGGTTGATGGTTTTGTCTTTCAGCATTTAGAACATAGAATTGAATCCCCCTCTGGCCCCCCTCACAGTTATCAGAATGGTGAGTAGCCATTACACAAGAGCTAACAAGCATGGCCGAGGATGAAAAGAGGGACTGTGGGAAGACAGACAAACTGTGCAGCTACTTTGGAAAACAATGCAGAGGGGCCTCAAAACCTTAAAAACCAATCAACCATACAACCCAGCAATCCCAAAGGTCATGAAATCAGTGCCTGATAGAAACATCTGCCCTGCTGTGGTCATCAAAGTATTATTAATAATGGCTAAGGTATGGAAGCAACCGAAGTGCCCATTGTTAGATAACCGAACAAAGGAAATGGAATATTACTCGGCCTTTAAAAAGATGAAACCCCAGCTTTTGCAATGCTGTAGAATAACCAGTGTAGTTAACAGCCACATAAAAACTTGGGCATGCGCTGTGACCTCAGGACTTGGTGATCAGGAGGCAGAGGCAAGAGGATCCCTAAAGCCCACTCAGTGTAGCTGAATCTGTGAACTTGAGGTCCAGTGAGAGACTGTCTCAAAGCATAATGGGAGAGTGATTAAGGAAGAAGACAATCAGTGTCAACCTCTGGCTGTCCCAGGAAAGTAGCATGTATACACACACACACACACACACACACACACACACAGAGAGAGAGAGAGAGAGAGAGAGAGAGAGAGAGAGTCACAGTCACAGTCACAGTCACAGTCACACACACCCAAAGAAAAACTGGCTTAGCTCACTTTAATGTAAAATCCAAAACCACAAGCATAAAGCAAATTACTTATTTTTCTTGTTGCTACGATCACAAGAAATCACTAGAAGGGGGAAGCATCTATTTTGACTCAACAGTTGAAGAAGGGATCCATCCTCCCAGGCACAGATGGCGGGATAGGAGGAAGGTGAGGTGGACGGTCACATAGTGTCCTCAGGCAGGAAGTAGGACTGAGCTACCAAACCTCAAGATTTGTCCCTGGTGACCCACTTCTTTAGCAAGGTTCAACCTCCTAAAAACTCCACAACCTCCCTAAACAGGACATAGCTGGGGACTGATGTGCAAACATGAGTCTATGGGGAGGGGGCCATTTCACATTCAAACCACTACACTTAGAAGCTTTGGGATCTACAGCCATGCCACCCTGAATGCTCCCCATCTCATTTGATCTCAGAAGCTAAGCAGGGTCAGACCTGGTTAGTACTTGGGTGGGAGACCGCTTGGGAATACCAGGCACTGTAGGCTTTAAAAAAAAAAACAAAAACAAAACAAAACAAGAATCTGTGGGATGGTGACTGCCAGAGGGAAAGGATTGGAATGGGAGAAATACAGGTCAAAAGCGATGACCTTAGAGCTGTCTAGCACAGCCTGAGGACCACAGTTAACAACACTGCACTGCATACCGAGACCTTTTTGAGAAAGGGGAGTGTAGGTGCTTTTGAATCACAAATTAAAGGTGACCACGTCTTACAAGTTGCTTGACAAGTTATTTTATTCCATGCATACCAAGCATCATGGTAAACACTTTCTATTTATATATATAACTTTCAAAAAATAAATACCTTTTAAGAAGGAAAATAAAAGGGATTGGGGATTTAGCTCAGTGGTAGAGCCCCTGCCTAGGAAGCACATGGCCCTGGGTTCAGTCCCCAGCTCCGAAAAAAAGAACAAAAAAAAATAAAATAAAAAGAAGGAAAATAAAAGATGAGGGTACTCAGGGTACAGTGACTCACGCCTGTAATCCCAATACTTGGTAGGAGGATTGCTGCAAGTTTGAGACCAGCATGGGATACACGATGAATTTTAGGGCTTCCAGGAATCCAGAGTTGACCCTGCCTAAATAATGATAATAATGATAGTAGTAGTAGTTATAGTAATAATAATAATTATTATAGTAATAGTAATAATGTATTGTTGGGGTTACTATTGTTGTGAAGAAATGCTATGACCGAAGAAACTTGGGAAGGAAAGGATTTATTTGGTTTGTGCCTCTGTGTCACAGTGCATCACCAAAGGAAGGTAAGACAGGGTGGAACCTGGAGGCAGGAGCTGACGCAGAGGCCATGGAAGGGTGCTGCTTACTGACTTGCTCCTCATGACTTGTTCAGTCTCATAGAACCCAGGACCACCAGCCTAGGGATGGAACCACCCACAATGGGCTGGCCTCTCCAGCACTGATCACTAATTAAGAAAAATGCCCCATAGGCTTGAGTACTGGACTATCTTATGGGGGCATCATTTTATTTTTTTTTAAATTTATTTATTTTATGTATATGAGTACACTGTAGCTGTTGTCAGACACACAAGAAGAGAGCATCAGATCCCATCACAGATGGTTGTGAGCCACCATGTGGTTGCTGAGAATTGAACTCAGGACCTCTGGAAGAGCAATCAGTGCTCCTAACCACTGAGCCATTTCTCCAGCCCTGGAGGCATCTTTTTATTTGAGGCTTTCAAATGACTTTAGTCTGTGTCGAGTTGACATAAAACTATCCAATTCTAATAATAATAATAATAATAATAATAATAATAACAATAACAACAGCAGTAACAATAATATAATGAGAAAGAAAGAAAAGGGAGATTCATATACTTGAGCTCTTTGAGACACACTTAAAATATTTCAATCTCTGTTTAGTATCTCTTTTTAATTTAACTGAATGGAAATAAAGTACAATGTAAAATTCAGTTCTATTGTATTCCAAGTTTAAAGTGTCATTCATGCTATCGGACAGCATAAAGTTGGATTCCTAGAACTTATTATTTATGGTCTGATAAAGGTCTCTAGTTTCCTTAACATTTACTTCCTTTGAAGAACTTTAAAAAAATGTATATTTATGTTCTTGTACAGAGTGGGAATCTCATACATGCTGGGTCTCATACATGCTAGGTGAGCCCTCTACTAAGAGTTTTTTTTTTTTTTTTTTTTTTTTTTTATTTCATGATGTGTTAGTGCACACTTTCAATTCCAGCCTTTAGGAGGCGGAGGTTGGTGGATCTCTAAGTTTGAAGCCAACCTGGTCTGTCTTGTGAGTTCTAGGGTAGCCAAGGCTATGCAATGAGAACCTGTTGCAAAAGAATATTTTAACAAAAAATGTATTACATGTGAGTGTGTGCATGCGTGTGTGTGTGGTGTGTGTGTGTGTGTGTGTGGTGTGCATGTACACACATGCATGCACATATCTGTAGATAATAAACAACTTGAATGAATTGGTTTTTCTCCCCTGTCGTGTGGGTTCCGGGGATCTAACTCTGATTGCTAGGTTTGTCAGCAAGCACCTTTGCCACTTCCACTGAGCCACCTCACCAGCCACTGAGCCACCCCTCCAGCCTTCTACCCACTTAAAAAAAAAGTATGTGCCTTTCTGTGTTATACAAAAAATCATTCACCAGTCATTTTATGTAGTCTCATCAAAATGGCACATGGGTGGAAACTTAGTAGTCAGAATACCAGGCTCTTCTCAAAGCCTTGAATAGCTGGATGCTAAAATGAGATCTTTGAGGGTAGCATTTCCCAGTGCAAAAAGAGAACACACTGAGAAGCGTTTTCTGAGGGAAGTGGAAAAATCCAATTAACTGTTTTCATAGCGGCAGCTGGTTCCTGGGAGTCAAAAGCAGTAACACCTCCCAGGAGTGAGCGTTTACATCACTGCCAGTTAGAAATGCAGTCACCTGCTTCCTTAAGCCACCGCGCTCTCTGCTAAACAATATTAGTGGTAATTAGGGCAGCAAATAACAGCAAAGAGTAAGGACACCAGACCTCACACCCCTGGCTCTCCTCTAATCTGTATTTAATTCGCCTCTGTGGCTTTAGTACTAATGAGATTTTTAAAGTCTATTTCACGTTCAGACTTGCTTTCCCGTTGTACAAACATGTGGCGATTCATGATAGCTCCGTGATGCTAAAAATAATGACATCTTATTCTGAGAATTCCCGTATTCGAGTGTGTAGGATACCAAAGACACTATCGGGAACATTTAATAATGTACTAATGGAAATTAGTACATTTAATAATGTACTAATGGAAAGAAACTTGTTCAAAGCCATGGAGCTGTGGCCTTCGCAGACACCACCATAGACGGGCATCTGTGGGTGAATACCATTATACCCGTTAACTTCTTCCCACGGGCATTACTTCTTCCTCCTTTCTCTCCCCTCTTCCTCACTCTGTCCTTTCTCCTTCTTCACTGTTTCTTACTATTCTGACTTCTGAGCTCTACTGCCCAAACCTACTCTTTTGTTTTAAACCTATTCACTTTACATTCTGTTCACTGCACCTCTCTCGGTCACTCCCTCCCACAATCCTTTTCCCCTCTCCTCTCCCCTTCTCTGAGCAGGTGGGATCCTCCCTGGGAATCCCCCCTACACTGGCACATCAAGTGTCTGTGAGACCAGACAAGGCTACAACATATCCCAAGTACAGGAAGAGCAACAGAGTCAACTAACCTTGAACCATGGGACTCTCAGAGACTGAACCACCAACCAAAGAGCATACATACACAGGCTGGACCTAGGCCTCCCTGCACATATGTCTTCATGCGGATCCTGAACAACTGGAGGGGAGGGGAGGGCTATCCCAAACTTACTTCTTTAAGTGACAGGCAGGCCAGCCTTTGGTCCTCCTAACTTCTAACTTTGTCCTCTTGGGATTCCTAAGACACTCCTCACACATCGTGTTTGCCCCACTCTGTTGAGTTGTTACACAGTCACCCTGCTTTGCTCTTTGCCAACGCCCATCTGCCTTCAGTTCCATTTAGCAGGCCGGTAGGCAACTCCATCTCTTCAGGAAGAGGGGTGAATTAAAGGTATGACTCTCACAGAATTCTCTTGGCTCGTGTATGATTCATATGTGTGTGTGGCTTTCCAGGACACCCTCAGATATCCTCCTCTGTCTACCAATGCTAGTTACCTAGGAGACCTTGTCTTGTCTCCTGCCTTAAATATATTTCCAGCTCAGAAGTAAAATTCAGATGCACATTGGGCCATTCCCTAGGCATCTCTACCAGAATTCCCCTATCTAAAATAACCAAACCGAACACCCAGTAGCATCCCATACATACGAATTGGCCTGTTTAACAACAGACTTTGGGGGTGAGGATAGGCAAAGCCTATTCACAGGTAAATAGCTTTGAAAAGCTTAAGTCTGATCTCTAGCACACAGGCACATCAAAACTCATGTATGTCGGCCGGGATTGATGGAATAGGTCTGGAATACCAGTAGCTCTGCAGGCTGAGGCAAGAGGATGGGAAACTTAAGCCCCCACCCTCTGAGGAACTTTGTTAGAGCCTGTCTCACTGTAAAGAAGAAATTGGTTGAAACACAAACTATATGAATGCATAGCGCTGTGGTTGTGAACTGTATGCATCCAGCTATGATCATATGAGAATTTACTGACATAAAACTCCCTAGTAAGCTCTGGAGGTCTCTTTCCAAGGTCAAACACATCCTGGAACATATTTGGGGACTAGGGGGAAGTTGGGGATCCAGTCTGGACTGGTCTTGGTTTCTTACACTGTAAGGAAACTTATCTTCTTTGTGAACTTTTAGAGGAACCTCCTACTAATACCTCAGGCATTTGAATGGCTGGGCATGCATATGAGAAAAATTAATGCCTCATGGAAAAGGCATTCACAAAGTACATGTGAGCAAAGGCTTGCATGACCTAAGGCTGTCAATCAAAACAAAACACCCCACACCTTTCCCCTATGAACCAACCTTTCTTGGACCCAGAGAGAGAAACTCCAGGAGGTGACCAGGAGCTTTTGAGTGAATGTCACTCAGAGGGGGCCATCTTCTCACAGTGTGTCTGTCTTCTTGCAGTGTGTCTGGCCCGTACATCCACTTTGCCACTTTGCTATTTGTGCACACTTCTTCAATTCCAAGAACTTGGAAACACCTGATCCAGAAAAGAGACCACTGACAGTAGTCACCCAATCATCAAAAGAACAAATATTACCTTGTGTAAACACAGATGTTCAAAAAAGGAGTGCCTTTTGTTTACTAGAACACGCTAACAAAGCATCGCATACAGTGATCACGTACAAAATCAGTGTTGCAATAACGCACTTCCCTGGACTCAGTTCAGAAAGTACACAGAGCAACGCCAAAGACTCCACACAATGGATCCCTCTAGTCTTTCAGCTTCCAGGATTCCACAACAACAGGATGGCGGCTGTCTCTGTCAGGGTTTCCACTGCCGTGAGGAGACACCATGATCACAGCAACTCTTATAAAAGACAACATTTCACTGGGTCCGGCTTACAGTTTCAGAGGTTTAATCCATTATCATCATGGTGGGAAGCAAGGTGGTGTGCACTGGATCTGCAGGCAGCAGAGAGAGAGAGAGAGAGAGAGAGAGAGAGAGAGAGAGTCTTTGCTTGAGCTTCTGAAATCTCAAAGCCTACCCCCCCCCCCCAGCAACACACTTCATCCAACAAGGTCACACCTCCCCATGGGCCTATGGGGCCATTTTCATCCAATTACTACAAGGGCATTCAGGACTACACCATTAAGGGTTATGATAGGCAGTGCTCCTTCTATTATCCAGCTCCAGTCAAGCCACCAAATGACTACAGCTGCAAGCACAGCCCCAGGAGAGACGTGTAGAACCATGCAGCCATGGCCAGTCAGAACTGCTAATATGTGTAAATAAAAAAAAAAAAAAAAAGAAAGAAAGGTTTGTTCTCGCTTTTGATGTTTTAACCTTAGGCATCCACAGCTAATTGATTGAAGGGACAACCTGTAGGAGGGGAAGAACGAGACAGTCTCGGTGTGAATGCATGGGTTACCAGAGCAGGGACTTATCGTCGGGCTGTTGAAAGGGAGACATGATTTCTAAATCTCGCACCACTCGCGTTTCTGACCTCTCAAGCCAGCCAAGGAATAAACAGGGAATTTGCTTGTCTTGTATATAATGACTGGAAGCTTCTAATGGCGTAACAACAACAAAAGCACCGGGGCCTGCAGGAACATAGTTGGCAAGGACCCATGGGCTTCTGCACTTTGTTAGAACTGTTCTCTCGGGGCTGGGGATTTAGCTCAGTGGTAGAGCGCTTGCCTAGGAAGCGCAAGGCCCTGGGTTCGGTCCCCAGCTCCGAAAAAAAGAACCAAAAAAAAAAAAAAAAAAAAAAAAAAAAAGAACTGCTCTCTCAACATTGGGGGGTGGGGGCAGAGTTAGATAGCAGTCCGAACCAGAAAACACTCTTCTAAGCACTTTACATTAATATAGTCATTGAACAAATATTCCTTAAGCTTCTACTGTGTGCTAGGTGTTAGTTTACATATTTGGCGTGCACTAGTCAAAAACAGCAACAAAATAAAACAGGGGGGAAAAAGAGGCCCAGGAAGCCTATATTTTTAGCAAAGGGACACAGGAAAAATAAGTATATTAATTGGCCTATCAGGAAATATTCCCAGCTGTGTGGGGCAGCAGTTTCTGTCATTGAACCATGTGTCCCATAGTGGGCCAACAGAGAAGGATTGCAGTTAGAATAAGGCAGTGTTTCATTTGTAATAAAACACTGAAGTGTAAAAGAGCTTCCTGAACCCCATAAAGGTCATCTTCTAAAACTTACAATGTACTTAATGATGGAGGAACAAATGGCTCCCTCTAAAGATCACTGTGGCGGTCTGAATGAAAACAGTCCCCTGGGCTCATAGATCTGAATGCTTAGTCACTAGGGACAGAAACCAAGAAGGACTCCGAGGCGTTGGAGGCCGAGTGTCACTGGGACTGGACTTTGAAGCTTCAAAAGTCCATGCCAGGACCTGTATCTCTCTCTCTCTCTCTCTCTCTCTCTCTCTCTCTATATATATATATATATATATATATATATATATATATATAGATCTGTCTCTGTCTCTCTCTCTGTCTCTCTCTGTGTGTCTCTCTCTGTCTCTGTCTCTGTCTCTGTCTCTCTCTGTGTGTGTCTCTCTGTCTCTGTCTCTCTCTGTCCTTCTCTCTGTCTCTCTCTCTGTCTCTCTCTCTGTCTCTCTCTCTCTCTGTGTCTCTGTCTCTCTCTCTCTCTGTCTCTCTCTCTCTCTCCCCTGCCCTCACGTTGGGATGAAGTTCTCAGCTACTGCTATCAGGCTACGCCTGTCTACCTTCTGCCATTGTAATGGGTTAATGGATTAATCACCTATAATGGTAAACAGGCCTTCAATCAAATGCTTTCTGTTCTAAGAGTTGTCTTGGTCATGGTGTCTCTTCACAGCACTAGAACACTGACTAAGTCAATCAGGCATAGCTCAGGGGTAGTGTGCTGGATAGTTTGTTTTTGGTTTTGTTTTGTTTAGTTTGGTTTGTTTGTTTGTTTGTTTGTCAACTTGACACAAGAAAAAGTCCTCTGAGAGGAGGGAACCCCAAAGAGAAATGCCTCTAAGATCCAGTGGGAGGCAAGCTTATAGGGCATTTTCTTAATTGGTGATCGATGGGGAAGGCCCAGCACACTGGGTGGGGCCATCCCTGGGCTGGCGGTCCTGGGTTCTAGAAGGAAGCAGGCTGAGCAGGCCACGGGGAGCAAGTCAGTGAGCAGCGCCCCATCGTGCTGTCTGCATCAGCTCTGGGATCCAGCTCATTTGAGTTCCTGTCCTGATTTCCTTCGATAATGAGTAGTGAGTGCTAAGTAAACCCTTTCCTCCTCGACTGGCGTTTTGGTAGTGATGCTTTGTTGCAGCAAAAGAAACCCTAGCCTAGGTGCCCAGTGCCATTATTTTTATTGAACATGGAATAGAGGTTCTAGTCAGGACAAGTAAACAAAGGAAAGAAATACAAAGCATCCAGAATAAGAAATTAAGCCCATTATGATGGTTGATGCTTGTAATCCCAGCACTCAGGAAACTGAGGCAGGAGGACTCAGTCATGAGTTCAAGGCCAGCCTGGGCCACTTTGCAAGACCCTGTCTCAAATATCCAAAAGAGAAAAGTAAATAAAATAAAAAATTAAAATTAAGAAAACATATGTAGGTGATATATTGTGTACATGGAAAATTCTAACAAGTCCACTAAAAACTGACTAGAACTAGTAATTCAGGGAATTTTCAGGATAAAATAGGAAAAAAAATCCAAAACAACATCAACAAAACATTTGCATTTCCATGTTATAATAATTAACATTTCAAAAATGAAGAAATTAATTCCATTGATTATTAGGCAAAACATGGAAGAAATTCCTAGGAGTAAGGTCAACTGTAGAAATGCAAGGCTTGCACATAGCTAACTACCAAAACATTAACCAAAGACTGTAAAGAAAACGGAAGTCAACGGAGAAATATCTCCATATTAATAGAGTTTGGATGGTCAATTTCTACAAAGTGCCACTGATTACGTCTTAGTCCCCAGGCTGGGAGAACTGTGGTTGGTGGAGCTTTTGAGATCTCGGGCCTGTGACAGTCATTAGGTCAGTGGGGGACTTACTTTGAAACACCATGACCAAAAAGCAAGTTGGGGAGGAGAGGGTTTATTGGTCAAACTAAATCCACAAAAGAGCTTGCATTGGTGGCACATCACACCTAGCATTCGGGAATCAGAGGCAGGTGAATCTCTGTGAGTTCCAGGCCAGTCTGGTTGACAAGGCTAACTCTAAGACAGCCAGGGCTACACAGAGAAACTGTTTCTCAAAAACCAAACCAAACTAAACCAAAACACAAGAGGTGGCTTGGGATGTAGCTCAGTGGCAGAGTAGGGGCCACAGGGACAGGACTCTGGCCTCGGCCCCAAAACTACAACAATAAAAATAGAAAGAAAGAAAGAAAAGAGATTTGGGCATAGTGCCCCACACCTTTGATACCAGCACTTGGGAGGCAGAGGCAATCTCCCACACGGTGAGTTCGAGGCCAGCCTGGTCTGCATAGTGAGTTCCAGGGCAGTCAGAGCTACATAGTGAGACCCTCTCTTGATTAAAAAAAAGAAAACAAAACATAGAATTACCCTATGGTCCTGTGTCTCTATGCCTATACATATTCTCAGGACTAATGAAAGGCCCTTTATGTAAAATGTATAAAGCAGGACAGGTCATAATCACAAGCACCCCAGGCTGGGACTGCTAATACATACCAAGTGATAGACAAGCGAAGTATAACAGACATGAGCTCTGTGGACTATTATTCCATGATTAAAAGAAATGAAGAGTCCCTAAATGCAGTATAACATTAGCCCTTGAAACATATTAAGCCTTCGAGGCATGGGAGAGAGACTGAGAGTGACAGTTAAGGTGCATTGTGCATGGCTACAGGGCTACTTTTTGAGGCTGTGAAAATGGTCTAAAATTGAATATGCTAATAGTCATACAACTCTGTGAATATACTGACAACCATTAGTGTGGATGTGATGGTTTGAATGAGAATGGCCCCACAGGCTCATATATTTGAATGCTTGGTCCCCGTTGGTGGAACTGTTCGGGAAAAACTAGGAGGTGTGGCCTTGTTGGAGGAGGTGTGTCTCTGGGGATGGGCTTTGAGGTTCCAGAATCCCCCTGAGATTCCCAGTGTGTTCCTCCCCCTCCCCCTCCCTCTCCCTCTCCCTCTCCCTCCTACTTATGGGTCAAGATGTGAGCTCTCAACTGTTCCTTCATTGTGTCACCATGTGACGCTAAAACTGTAACCCAAACTAAACACTGTCTTTTATATATCACCTTGGTCATGGTGGGTTATTGGGGCATTAGACAGTGTGTATTTAAAAACAGGTGAACTTTATGATGTGTAAACTGTATCTCAGTAGAGTTGTCTAAAAGTCCTGGAAGGCCAATGAAGTCAGCCATGCAGAAAGCTGAAGGAAGAACATTCTGGACAAGTGGTAACAGTCAGAGCAAAGCCCCGAAAGAGAGCTGGTACAGACTGAGGGAAGAGATGAATCACGTGACAGAGAAGCAGAGGGAGACTAGGCCATGAAGGGTGGCTAGGGCCTTTGTGAGGACTTGTGTTTTCCAGTGACTCAGTCTTTCTGGCTGTTACATGGAAGGTAAAGTAAAGACAGACTGGCCATGAGGCTGCGTCCACAGGGAGCGTGGTGGATGAGGCACCACTGCATAGTGATTGGGATGGCAGGTCACCAGAGTCTAGAGATGTCTGTCTTTGTTTTTCTAGACAGGATTTGGGTTTTTCTGTGTATCCCTTGGCTGTCCTGGAACTTGCTCTGTAGACTAGGTTGACCTCAAACTCAAGAGATCTGCCTGCTTCTAACTCTTGAAGCAACGGTGCATGCCATCATGGCTGGCTAAGTCCAGAGATTTTAAACTCATTTTAGTTCCCCAGGACAACTCTCTAAGCGAGCTGATAACGTGGTTTTTACTTTATAGGTGATGAAACTGACGTATCATATCGTTCCATATCTTCCATGATCTCCATGAAACTGGAGGTCAACTCTGGCTGCCTGGGTCCAGGGGCTTGTTCTCACAGCTGTGCTCCTCTGAAAGGTCAGCAGTAGTCCGGAATCAAACCTGCGCCTGTCACAACTGACTTGTGACACGTGAGGACTTTGAAGAGTTTGCAAGCCACAAGTGCATGCTGGGATTCTTTTCCACCAACAGACTGTATTCCTGGGGCTTGGTCTAATGACTTCTTATTCAGAGTGAAATAGTTTATTTCCCTGACAACTGAGCCAACATCCTTGCAGTGTTAGACAGGAAAAAAAAATGGAGGCCTAAAATGAGATTGGAAAAAAATGGGGTGAGGTTTGGTAAAAGTGAGTTGTTGCCCTAACAAGGAAGCCGAGATAATATCAGCAGAAGAGCGACTCTGACAGGGAAGGCAGACGGGAATTATCCAGGAAGCCTTTGTGCAATTGAAATTTGGTTTCAACTAAAAGCTTTGTGATGTGAGTGGAATCCTCTCTACTTTTTAAAAGTGGTCTAACTGAGCCACAGGGTCACTTTTACTCATCGCCCTGAGGACAGCCTTAACTCAAACCCTGTCAGCTTAATTTGAACCCCACCTGGCCCATCTAGGAGTTTCTATCCATTCAAGTTTTTTGAATTGGAAGGAGATTGCACATGCTGGGTTTTCCTTTGACTTTTCTAGAAATAATGTCTTCTATGGGGGGGGGGGGTTGTGGATTAGAGAGCATTTTGTTGCCATTTATGTGAGTCTCCTCCACTTCGCTACTTTGTTTCCAGTTCTGTTGCTTCAGCTCTGCGACTCCTCCCTCCTGTCCTCCCCCACCCTGGGCCACAGGAGGATGTGACTAAGGGCAGCAGTTTCTATCTGACAGCAGATGGGGGATGATCCCACGAGAACTTCAGAATGCCTTCTCATGTCGCCTTGCTGAGCAAAGCCTGGAATCTCCTTCCTTCAGAGGCCTTGTTTTGTTACAGACTTGACTGATATGGCTCCAATTTAGTTTTCTTTTAAAGCAGATGGTGTCCCGATGGGTCAAGCATGTATATTTTTTCCCGTCTTCCACAAGTCTTCCCAGTATCCAGCTGGGGAAGAGGGATAGAGGGAGGCGGGGGATTCTTCCCTACCAATTCTTTACCTGCTGCTTTGTCATATGTGGTAGGTTATGGACCCCTTAGCTCTAACACTTTTTCTCTCTCAGAAACCAGGCCACACGTCTTTAGACACAGAATTTATTAGCCCTTCCCTGCTTTGCAGGATTAGTTTATGGTCCCACCTAGTGCCGGCCTCCACCGCTCCTGACACAGGCTGGGCCACATACCTGCTTATAAGGCAGAGGAACTTCCTTCATCCTTTGGATCTGAAGGGAACTGAGGCACCAAGCCTCCCTTCAAGGGTTTTCATGGCTGCTGCCTAGGGCCATGATGCTGTATTTCTCCTCCTATCCTGGAGGCTCTGTCTCCTTCTTACCCCGTTGAGCTGTCTATAGGTAAGTATCCTAACTCATCTGAGGTTGTACCACTCAAGGCTTCATCATGGAGGTCTGTGGCCATGAGCCTGTTACCTCTCCTGACAGCTCTTCAGAAGGGAAATACCATGTTAGCTTCTCTCTTTATAAGCTCTCCATGATTCTCCTTCATCTAACAACATAGGCTGCAAATTGCCCACATCCACACCTCTCCTGCCTCCCTCCTCTACCACCTCGGCTTCCCAGGTCTCGACAGTCCAGCTCTGTCCTAACTCCAGTAAGCTCAGAAGACAAAGACAACTGCATTTTCCCACTGTGGAGCTGTGACATAAAGGGACAGCTGGACGTCACCTTCCTACAAACCCGCCCCAATTGTCCTTTTGTAGAACTCGAGTGTTTAGTTTCATAAAACTGAACATTACCTCTCTCCATTTGCTACTTCGGTTTAGTCTGGTGAAATATTTTCCCCAACTCGAAAAATAATACACTTCTAGAATTGTGTGTATTTTTCAAGTTTTGGTAGCAAAAGGTAAACATCTCGTCTTCTCTCATATACACGATCGTGCTCTATGGGCTTGATCTTTACACGTGTTCTTGATGTCGGCTTCTACAAGAGTTAATCAACTCAGTTCTGCTAAATCCCATGTTTTCGCCTGTGTTGTTCCCTTACCTCGACATCATCCTTGTGTGATTGATGAGATACTGTATAATGCGCTGGCATATTAAAAATGGTACTGGGGGCTGCCTAACTTAATCGTGATTTTTAAAAAACAGCACCTTCCTACATCTATTAAAGCGAGCTCAGCCAGCTCCGTTCTTCATCAAGCCCAGAGTAGATGGCCATTGTCCTTTTGTGCCTTTCTTTTATGAGCTTGAATGAACTCACAGTCTGTCTCAGACTCGGGAGTAGCATACACTTTATGTTTCTGCAGGTTTTTTTTTTTTATTATTATCATACACTAATAAACAGTAGACAACACTCTCTGTGGAGTCTTCTCACTGCATCAAATCTCCCCTGTATGACTGTGTGGGAAATTAGAACAGAGGAGGGCTAAGCCATCAGGCACGGATGCAGCCCACAGACACGTGGCAAAAGGTTGTTGTGAGGGAATTAGTAACAGTCTGTCTCTCCAGAAATAAAAAAGATGATTTGCCATTGTGACAGAAGGTGTCTGGTGCAGGCATTGGTGATTTTCTTTATAGAGGCTTCGGGTCTGCTCTATCTTTACTGGATTCCACTGGGAAAGGAATTCAAACTCTATGCAGACACGAATATTTTCTGAACTGATTTAAATGGGAGAGTGTGGCATTAAGTCTTCTCTGCATATTCGTTAAATGTTTCTGAATGCTTGCCAGAGCTGTCCTTGGGGGAAAAAAAAAAAACAGAACTCAGCTGCTGGTAGCACATCATTGGGCGCGTATGAAACATCTGCTAAGGTTTGATCCATGGCCCTGCTCACTGTTTTATTATCCTAAACCACCTAGATCCTCTTAACAAGACTGGTTTCCACATCAGCTACACTCCAAGACAAACAGGGCTTGTTTTATACCTTCCCCTGGACTGAAAATTCAATTTGGTTGGTGGAGTGTTGGCCAACCAGGCACTTTGGGAGGTGGTACACACCTGCAATCCCAGCCCTCAGGAGGTGAGGGAAAGAATGTCAGAAGTGAGGTTGAGCTTGAAGCCAGCATAAGCTATATGAGATCCTGTCTCAAACAAATAAGCAAAGACAGACAAAACCAGACAAACGAACCCCACTTTAATGGGTTTGTTCTAGAGAACTGATGGGCCTTGATCTTCAAAAGCTGTTAAGTGTGACCTTGAGAGCCAACGAAAGCTGCCTACAATTCTTGACTTGAGATTCGAAGGCCTGGACAATCGCGTGGCAACAGAAGCAGATGGGGGGAGGAAGGACAACTGGGTCTGTGGGGAGACACGGTCCACATGGCTCTGATCCCTGACCTGCCACTTAGCAGCGATGAGATTGCCGGAGGCTTAATTGATCTTCAGCGACCTTCACTCTGGTGTAATCCTCTTCCTCTGAGAGTGAATGGGGCCTACGATTTGCTGTAAACCACAGAACAGGGTGAACGTGATGCTTTGTTGCTGATTCTGTTATGCACATGGCGAAGGAGATAAGACACTGCCATCATCACTCTGATCCATGTAAAGGCCCTACCTTAGCCAGGTATGGAGGCACAGGCCCGTCCTCCCGCCAGTCAGAGGCAGAAGCGTTATGAATCGAAAGTCAACTGGGATCACATAGCAAGTTTAAACCCAGCCTGGGCTACAAGGCAATAACTTATCTTCAAAACAGAGCAAGATTTCATCCTAGATTGCACATTACATAATCCTGTGCCTGTGATTCTAGCATTTGGAAGGTACCTGAAGGACAATGACTTCATTGCCCTTTTCAGCTACATAATTAGTTTAAGGCCAGCCTGGGCTGTGTAAGACCATATTTCCAAAACCAACCCCCATCCCAAAAAATTGTTCTTGGGAAGATCCTCCTAGCCTCAGAAATACTCTGTGATCTGCCTGTGAAGAGGGCCATGTGATGGGGACAGTGGACAGGCCCAGGGACATAAGGACTTCTGTTGCTAAGAGCTATTGGTTGGTACCTTCAGTCATAGTAAAAGGAAATGAAATTTTCCAATAACCTAGCTCAGAAGTGGATTCTTCCTCAGTCCAGTGCCTAGAAAAGGGTATGCTCCACCCAATCCCCCTTGTGAGATCCTGAGTAGAAGGCCTCAACCAGCTAAGCCCAGATCCCCAGGGGATTGCGGGATAACAGTTCCTCTTCTGTGTGTCATTCTGGCTGTCTCTTGAATGAACCTCTCTGCATATGCTTCTGATGTGATGTCCTGTCTGACCATAGGCCCGGAAGTCATGAGTCCAACTGAATGAGTCCTTCAAAATGGCGAGTCAAACTGCTGCTCCTCTCGGGAATTCCATACAGCAATGACTTTACTCGTTGGTAAGCTGAACCACACTGAATGGAACAATAGCTCCCAATCCAGGTAAAATTGTTCTTATTGCCTTACTGATATACTATCTGGGGTTGAGAGGTATCTCAGTCCATTAATTGCTGGCCCCGAAAGCTGAGAGCCTGAGGTAAATCTTTTGAACTGACATCAAAGAGCAGGCCATGGTGGGGCACACTTGTAGTCCCAGCACTGAAGAGGCAGAGAAAGGGGAGTCCCTGGGGTTTGCTGGCCAAAGACCATCCTAATGGGTAATTCAAGGACTATAGGAGATCCTGTTTAAAATACAAGATGGGTGGTTCTAGAGGAACAATGACAGCTGAGGCTGACCTCAGACCTCCATTTACATGTGTGCATATGTGCACCCCTCCCACATCTGCATGAATACAACACCCCCACACACATGAATACACACACACACACACACACACACACACACACACACACACTTACTATTTGAAGGGTGTAGTAGAAGACCAGAGCACCAAAGTCTCACTCTGGGCTTTATCATACAAGAGCCCAGGGAATCCGTGCCTGAGTAAAGGAAAAACACAGACATGCCCGTCTTCTTTAGCTCCCCTGTGACTGCACCATGGTCTACTAGATTTTTTCCGCATCAACCTAGTCTGGTGCAGGGAGGTTCTCCTTGCCCTAAGAGTGCCCAAATGATGACCACCAGTCTTATGATAAGGCTCGGGACAGATTCTAGACTATGATAGGGACACATGCCAAGTATCACATCTATAGGGTACAGAGAGAGGCTGTGAGGCAGTTTACATCCCTGGTCATCTGGTGCTTTGGGACTGAGCTTTCTAGGGTCCCAAGAGAGATGCTTTACAGGGAGTCAGTGGGGATTCAGGGACATGAGGCCTTAGCCCTACAGTCACGAACCTAGAACCTTCTAGAAGGCAGGCACTTCATGATAGGCACCGATGGTTTCAGACCTCTTTAAAGAATCACACCCTACCCTTGGATGTGTGGATGAGGGAAGAAAAAAATGTGGAGGCTTTTTACCTTATAACTACTTGTCCGACTCATTTATGGATACTGAGGATAGACCCCCTGGGCTTCAAGCATGCTAGTCCAGCATGCTGCTGACTGAGCTGTATCTAGCTCTTGCTTGGGAACAAACTCTTTCAAAAGATTCTCAAGCTCTTGAAAGCCCGGTGCTAACAGAATGTGGGCCTACAAGTTAGGCCTTAATTATTTTTTGCTAGGCGTCTATCGGGATGATTTGTCAACACTTTTTCTTGAGAAAGGAGCAGGTGACCTTGTTAATTACCAGCAGGAACTTAGTCTTGGGGGGGTGGGGGGAAGCACCTCTCAAACCCAAACTGGCCTCCTCTGAGCAGCCTGATAAGACCCACTGTCTCACTGCCACTAGATTTCCTCATGTGGCCTTGGTTATCAGTCTGCCTCCAGAGAAACAAAGAAAACTAGTCTTCTGGTGCTTACTCTCTGTGATTGAAGAGAAAACCAGCAGGCACATGGGAAGCTGGAACCCAGACTCTGGATGAGGAAGAACTCTAGCTTGGGTTCACCATTTACTAGCTCATTACTCTGACACCATTTACTTAACCCCCTGAACCCGGAGTCAGGCGAGTGAACACCGTGTTCGTGAAGCACACACCCCAGAGCCCGAGCCCGGGTGGCCCTCATTGATGATGGCCATTACAATGTTATCATTAGTAACGGGCTATTACTAATTACTGCCACGGCAACTGCTCTGTAGTCCATCTAGGCATATCATACAGCAGTTAGCATCTCCAGCGTAGTATAGATTAAATGACACCAGGTAGGAGGAGACTCTCTGGTGCTTAATTCAATGAAGTTAATTATTTGAAGCTGTGTTCTAGCCCACCATATGCCAACTTTCTCTCTGAAAAGGTCTTGAAGGCCAAATGGTCTGCAGCAGTCGAGCTCAACAACAGATATTTCATAAGCAAGTGGCTGTGCTCCAGCTAACGGTCATTCGCAAAGAGCATTGGCTGGCTGGATTTGGTCCAAGTGGCTTACCCAGGCCCTGTCCTAGCTCCTTTTTTTGCTTATGTCAGCGAAAACTGTTTGCTGTTCCTGAACTGAGGCCCCATGTGAAGAGTCCACAGCAGAACAGACACACTTCTCCCCACTGAAGCATTCTGGGAATATTTCCTAACTCTGTAGTGTTCTGAGAATCTGTTACTTAACTTTCTCCGGCCCCGGGTTCTTCCTGTGCAAACCTTAAGCAGCAGAACTTCCTATTCAGGTCACTGGGTTGATCCAAGTCTGTGAAAGGTAATGTTTATATAAAAGACTGAATATATTAAAATAAGCTGTAACTGTTCTTCAGGGTTGGTGGGGGTAGTAGTTGGTTTGTTTTTGAGACAGGAGCTCGTAGAGCCAAGTCTGGCTTGGAACTCCTTAATCCTCCTGCCTTTGCCTCTTGAGTACTGGGATTACAGAACGTGCCACTGGACCTAGCATGTGTGTGTGTGTGTGTGTGTGTGTGTGTGTGTGTGTGTGTGTGTGCGTGTGTGTGTGTGCGTGTGCACATGTGCATGCGTGTGCGTGTGTGTGTGCGTGTGTGTGCGTGCGTGTGCGTGCGCGTGTTAGCTTCTTATCTCTCCAAATACATAGTGGGTTCCTTGAAGGCCAAATACCCGTCACTTGCCTTTGTTCCCACACTTCTTCTAGAAGCTGGAGACAGTGTCTATACAGAGCAGGGAATAGCAACAGCAGGGCTCTTGTCATTCTCAAACCACCAGTTTTTCTTAGTAGCAAGTAAGAAGCTTGCTTGGGAAAACAGGAGACGTACTTGTTGGGGGCTGGGGCATGCAGAGAGCCATGGACCGGGCAGCTCTTAGGCTTTGGCCACAGACCCCTCCACTCCCTGCTGGACACCCAGCAGCACCGCAAGGAGCAGCTAATTACTCTCGGTTCTGCATCTGCTTGGATCGCAAAAGAGAAGACGTTGCTTCTGAAGTGGGAGTCTTTTACCCATCCCTCAGATAGAGATGGCTTTCAGAGCTGGCTAGAGGGAGAGCAAGCAAGCATCCATTACTGCACTGATCATGTGCTAACCTGAGGCACCTGTTTATAGACCGTTGGCTGGCAACATAATCTACCACTACCGGATGACACACCAGGCAGACAACAGAAGGCAGGCCCTCCGGGCTTTCTCTCTGGCTGCTACTACAGACTGGCATGTGCTTGCTCTGTCTCTTCTCCATTCGTGCCAGCCTGTCTCCTAGCAGCCAGCACCTACAACGACTCACCTGCAGCCTACTTACCTGTATGCAAGGTGGGGGGGGTGATTTAGAACCCATTAGAGGCATAGCTTATAAAGTCCCCAGTCCCTGTGCCCCACAGCTAGGATCATAATGACATCTATGTTTTATTCTATTTTTAAAAACTTCATAGAATTAAGCTTCTTTTGCACACCGTGGTAGCTTCCTTAGCATTGTCTGTCTTACAGACTTCCCTTCCTTACATTAACACACACACACACACGCACGCACGCACGCACGCACGCACGCACGCACGCACGCACTCCGGATACTCTAGGATCAACTCCAGGTGCTCTGTTTTGTCCTAGGTGCACCTGGGGAAGGAGGCTTACTGACTCATCTCTTTGTAGTTGAATGCTGGCACACTGATTTTCAGACACCTCAGGAATATTGTGACAACGACCACCACAAAAATTCCGTGATTCCTAAGAGCAATTGCAAACGCTTAGCCAGCATCTCTCAATTATTAAAGAAACATCATTACTCCCCTCCCAGCCCCTGCCCTGAATTACAGTAGAATATTAAGAATGAGAAAGGCACTCCCGAGAACGGGCTAGCGAGCTGAGGGGAAAGGCCAAACCTCAAAAAGCCAGGAATCAGTATTCTTTAATGAATAGCAGAATTATATGTTTATGTGAGATTGGTTCCTTTGATAAAGGCCCTGATTCTAGAGAGAGCAGGAGCCGGGGTGGGGGTGGGGTGGGTTGGTTGGGGGAGACCTGGAGGGAAGACAAAGGAGAACAAAGAAGAGAGAAAGAAAGCAGACAAACATTATTTAGAGGAGTCGGCAGCCCATAAAGGAGAAGGGCCTTGAACTTCTGAGAGATAAGGGAAATTGCTTTGAGGCAGGAGAGGGAAGGAACGCTTCCGTGCTCTGGGAAGGGGAGATACGAGAAGCAAATGAGAGGGGTTGTAAATCACGGGTAATCCAAGCAACATTTACTCTGCGGGGCGCTGCAGAAAGCTATCAGGAGATGAAAAGTCGGGTCAACTCTCTCCGACTGAAAAAAAAAGCATAAAGGCCTCCAGTCCTGAAACTGAAGGACTCCTCTCGATATTTTGAGCGGCATCCGGGAGCTGCGGTGGCTGCTGCTCTCTTCTTGGAACCTGGAGACGGGGTGGGGGCGGGGACTCGCGTTGGATGCTCTTGAACCTGGTGAAAGGTAACTTGCCGGGTTTTGCTTCCCCTCTTCTCCGCCACCTGAAGAAATTGAATTGCGATGATGAAGATCGGGCAATTGTGCTGAGGCTCTGAACTCTTTATGAAATAACAGCCCAAGTGGTAAACTCTAATCTCATTTCTCTTTGTTGGGAAAGGGAAATAATTGCTACTTAGGCTGTCACCTGACTCTGCAGAAGCAGAGAGGTGGATCTTAAAGCACCCTAGGCTCTGTGACCAAAGCTCTCCCACAAAAGGAGCCAGCTGGGTTTCTAATTTCCAGCAGGAAAGACAATTCTTGGGGGCCAAGGGAAGATTAGGAGTAGCCAAGCGAGGGTGAGGGGTGGACTGGGTGTGGAGGGAAAAGCAACGCCACAGGAGATGCCCTCCCGCTGGCATCCACAAATGTTCTAGGGATCAGAAAAGGCCTGACCAAACACCAGTGATTCCTCGCTCTCCTGCGCGAAGTGAGCGCCATGAGTTTGAGCAACACGGACGATCTAGTCAATAAAGCATATTCATTCGTGACCTCATAAAACAACACCATTGCGATTAACTGCAAAGAGTCTGAGCTACACAGAAAGTCCTTGGGGAGTGTCCACGTGGTTGCCTCCCCCCCCCCCCCCCCCCCCGCAATCCCCCTTCCGATTGATTGTACTGCAATTTCCTTTCCAGGGCTTCTCAGACAAGGCCTCCACAGTCCATTTGTTTACAGCACAGAAAGCAGGCTGTCCATCTTGAGTCTTGGGAAGGGTCCCACGGTCAATGCAGCCCGGGTCATCGAGTTCATCTGTGGTGGGCCATGAGTATTGGGTGACCTTCCCCAAGAATTGTCACTTCCCTATCTAAAATGCTAGAGCATGATTCCTGACAACATACGCACGGGCATGCAAACACAATAAAACCACACAAGGCCACTAATAACCCCATAGACACGGCCGGGCGACAGATGTGAAATGAATGATTTCCTGAGTGACTTCCCTTGTAAGCAAACAGTGCACGTTAAGAAGACAACCCGGTCCTGAGCACCATGCAGCATTCCTGAGAAGGTTATACTAATCAGAAGCTGCCAAAATTGTATGTGTTTGTATAATGTTAAAGAATATTTTACATAATCACGCATTTCAAAGTTTAAAGGGAAGTCAAAATATTCCAAATGTCAATGTCAAAATCCTAACGAAACCCTGGAGATCAGATAGAGGGAAAGGAGCAGCCATGAGACGAGGCAGGAGCATCTTTGCCAGGGGACTTCTGTGTCAGTCAGGCTGCCTCTGCTGCCTGGGTTTTTACTTTGCTTTCTAAGGAGTGCTGGGAGGGATGCATTTTAGGGAGCTCTCCAACACTTGCTCCCAGATATTCATCCTTCTAAACTCCTTTGGGTTAAGAGCTAGAGGCCATCTATAGCCAACTAAATGGAAGTGATATATTTGAATAATCAATATGAATGAACATAGAAAGCAGTCCAAATGAGAAAGTGGCCAGCACACCCGCCTCCCCCCAATTAAATTCAGTTTGATACAAACAATTCCTTAATATTTAGGATGAGGCAATGTGGTTAGCATTTTCAGAAGCATTGGCAAGTTACAGGATAGAAAGTCATTTCCGTTTTGTATATATTTTGATACAATATATATATTTATTACTACACTTTTGTCACTTTTATAGATGATATATATATTTCTAAAAGAGTGGATTGGACGATGGCTTAATCAGTAAGGTGCTTGCCATACATATGTGAAGACAGATGCAGTAGGAGTCTGTAACCATGGTGCTGTGGAAGCAGAAGAGGGTAGATCCCTAGAGCCTGGGTGAGTCACTGTGCTCCAGATTCAGTGAGAGACCTCGTCTCAATAAATAAGGTGGAAAATAATTGGGGAAGACATCATATGTTAACCTCTGGCCTCTACATACATGTGGGCACACACATGCACACCCATATGGAACACACACACATGTGCACCCACATGCAGCATACCCACATGTACACACACATGGAATACACACATGTACACCCACATGCAACACACACATGTACACCCACATGCAACACACACGTGTATACCCACATGCAACACACACATGTATACCCACATGCAACACACACATGAACACCCATATGGAACACATACACATGTACATTACATCCACAGGCAACACACACAGAGAACATACACACACATGTACACTCACATGGACGACAGAGAGAGAGAGAGAGAGAGAGAGAGAGAGAGAGAGAGAGAGATCTTTGTAGCTAAGGCTTCCCTTCAAGGGCTGGTCAACTCTTAGAGACGAAGGGCCCAGCTCAGCCTAACATAAGACTCTACGATGCCTAGAAGTCACTGTGGACACACACAGGCCCCCTCACCCCAGGAAATGATATTCTTTTGATACAAACTAGGCAGGATACTATGCACTTAAAAAACATGCCTATAGTCTGTAGCTCCACCGAGGTTAGTCAGCCCTAAACACACAAAGCCCTGTCTTGTTTTGCTTTTCCTAAGGAGACCCCACTGAAGGCTGTACCCCACATGTCTCCTTCTCCTATCTCCTGCCTCTCTAACACTCTGGAGTCTTTCCCATGGGGCCCTTCGTGGGGTTCTGATCTCCTGTCGTAGGACCTGTGAGTACGTCCCCCTCCCCCCCAAACACATACACTTTGATCTCCTGAGCTTCTCCCGAAGCTCTACCTGTGGCAACCCATAAACTGACCATCACATGAAGGAACAATAAAAATGTTTTTGATAGACTACGGGAGCACGTTGTGAAACTCTGTGGCACTCGAAGCTCTCAAATATCGATCTCGTTGTTGTTGTTGTTGTTGCTGTTGCTGTTGCTGTTGCTGTTATCGAATAGGACCACTTATTAAATTTACAGCTGTGCTTAGGGTCCGTAGATAAAATATGTGAATGTTAAATTTCATCGCTTCACGATAAGTCACCGCAGATTGAGTGGCTTAAAATAGCACACCTTTCTGAGCATGCCGTTCCTGTGGGCTAGGAGCTCAGGCGCGGCCTGGGAGGACCTCTCTTCAGCATTAAAGCGAGGCTGTGCTCGCTCTGTTAGCTGTGCTGTGCTCCTGCCCGGAAGCTCAGCTGGAGGAGAATCCATGTGAATCGGGTGTGAGGAGTCCTTTATCTACAGTCAAAGGACAAGGGCCCAGCTCCTTGGTGTGTCTGACGTGAGACGCCCCCAACATGTAACACGCTGCTGCGATTCCTGGCCATAGAGGATTTCTCACGTGACCATTTACATTGTCAGATGTGCAAGGAGGGTCTGGAGAGCAAGCTTCCAAGTTGGAATCATTCTTAAAGAACGTTATACAATAATGAGGTCTTACAGAACATATTTATTGCGTTCTACTGGCTAAGCAGGGTCTCTGTGGGTCATACCTGATGACTTGAGTTCAATCTTTGGAACCCAAGTGAAGTGGAAGAAGAGAACTGACCCTCTAGAGTAGTCCTCTGACATACTGGCTCCCTATACCATAGCACTAGTTACTTCCCCCTCCACACACATTCTCAATTTAAGAAGCAAAAAGATCCACCACCCACCTCTTTCTCACTCACTCACTCACTCACTCACTCACTCGGAGGGAGTTTTCCACACAGATGTGAACACTAGGAGGCAGAAATCTTGGAAGGCTACTGCAGAATCTGTTCTCTATGGTTAATGTACAACTATTAATGAAGACATATCCAGAAAATAGATATTCCTCTCAGGAGTGAAGCAGGAGCTCCAGATGGCCAGGTGGCCAAGCAGCAATGGTTGTTCTCTAGGGCTCCCTCATGCCTTGGAGGTCTGAATCTGAGTGGTTTGATTTGGAAAGGGGCCCAGACTCCGAGATCCATAGATGTAGTAACAGCAGCAGGTCAGCTGTTCACTGAAGTGTCTCTGAAGACATGAGGTCTCTTCAGATAAGGACCGGAGCGGCTTCCTAGTCTCTGCCATTGAAAAGTCCACAAGTCATGTACTCCTTTCTTAAAAGCTAAACTCTGGTTCTTGTCATCTATTTTTAGAGGAAGGTCTCATCATAATTCCCAGATTGGCCTCAAATGACCTCCTGCCTCAGCCTCCCAGTAGCCTCCCGTAGGAATATATGGCCATCCCCCAGTCCTGCCTTGGACTGTTCTTCTCCGAGCAGGAAGCAACCCCATCCTGGTGTAGCATAACTTCACCCACTGACTTGTGGTTTAGATTTATGACATCAATTCTGCCTCGCTTTTACCTTATTTCTCTTCCAGTATATATTTTTTTATTCCATGGCAATTTTCCACATAAAAGCTTTGTGACTGGATTTCTATGGATCAGGCTCCAACCTTATTCTGTCCTTGAAAACGTCAAGCACCACACAACCCAGCAGTCTGATCAAACTGTGCATAAGCCCAGCCCAAAGCCGAGGCTGGCTGCGATGGCCTGAGACGTCACTGTAATGTCGTCGTTTTTGTGGCTGCACTTCAGTGCTCCTAAAGAATGCTTCCTTAACCTCAAGTGCACCCATCAGTGTCTGGACAGCATGGGGGAAGCCGGAGCTATAAACCACAGAGGGAAGGAGAAGGTACCGCCTCATTACCCCTAGAACAAGCCTCATTTCAACTCTGTGATCGAACAAATCCCTCCTCCCAGCGCTGAGGTCCTCAGCCTGATGCTAAGGACATTTTATTTTGTGGCTGACTGTAAGAAAAGACTCGGGTGGCTTTAGAATCCTGGCTTTGTCTGACTGCTTCCTCTGTAGAGGGCGAGTTTCCTATTCCTATACTATTCCTGTAGTTAGTGCGTTCCTGGAGCGCCCTGACTGTCTGCAGCAGAGAGACGTGCAGATGCAGAGCGGCACATAAGCCAGAACATAGCTGTTGGAGTACGAATCAGAGCCGAGGTGTGTGGTACAGGCCTACAATGCCAGCTCTCAGCAAGGTGGGGTGGGAAGGTTGCTGGAAGTTTAAGGCTTGGCTGTTTAGTGGTACAACCCGTTTCGAAGAATGAAACAGAAACCTTCTGCTCAACTCGATGGGTCGGAAACGGGATAATGAGACACTGTTTCTGCACGGACAGTGCGTGTTACTGGATGCCTTCTGTGATCATTAGGTTTTGACCCAAATGGAATCACCTGAGTTGTGTCCTCATAAACCTTTAAAAAAACCCTTGTACATAGATATTGATAGGAGCATTGTTCATAACATCTCCCAAATGTAAACAATTTAAAGTGTCCATCAATGGGCGAGTAGACCAATGAAATTGGTGTGCCCACATAGCAGCACTGTGCTGTTACGTACAGTATTGTACATCACCATACAGAATGCTATGTGAGTGTGCCTTAAACTTGAGTGTGAAAGAAGATATACAGAAAATAGGATTATAGGACACCATCGACAGGACGTTTCCGAGTACACAGGTTCTCGGGGTCAGGGAATAGGTGAATGGTTGCCATGGCAGGAGGAGTCAGATCTGACACTGGTGGATGCTAGGCAAATGTTCTTGAATTAGACAATGCTGAGCTCACACTGTGAATCCACTAAAAATCACCAACATGTGGACTCATAAGTGCTGAGATGATGAATCTCACATCACGTAGATTTTGCTTCAATTTTTTATTTGGATTTATTCATGTCAATGAGTACACTGTCTTTGGATGCACCAGAAGAGGGCATCAGATCCCATTATAGATGGTTGTGAGCCACCATGTGGTTGCTGGGAATTGAACTCAGGACCTCTGGAGGAGCAGTCAGTGCTCTTAACTGCTGAGGCCTCTCTCCAGCCCCCTCTTGTCTTAATTTTTTCTGATTTTTTTTTCCGGAGCTGGGGACCGAACCCAGGGCCTTGTGCTTGCTAGGCAAATGCTCTACCACTGCGCTAAATCCCCAACTTGTCTTAATTTTTTAAAAGCGAACTTTGTCATTGAAAAGTGACACTGTTCCGGGAAAGAAGGGGAAGGAGCCAGAGATCCAATAGTCTATCTCTCCAGCAACCAGGACTGTCCTGAGCAGCACCAGAGAAGGCTCTCGAAGTACTGCTGTGGTTGCTCCACCTACCAGCTTCCTGGGCTCAACCTAGCAAGACTTTAGGCAACTGGAATATATTCAAATCCAAACAAAGAGGGAAAAAAAAAGCCAGTGGAGATTGAAGACCACAAAGAGCCAAAGGAAGGACTTGGTGGAAAAAATAATTTCTTAGGAGACACATTTATTATATTCATGATTGCCAGGCTGAATTGAGAGGGCAATAAATCACCCGTTCTGACTGCATTTAATATCTCTCCCCTTATTTCTCTTTGTCATCCTCTTCCTCCCCCTTTAATCAAAAGCCTGACTGTCAGGGCAAATAGGAATTCTGAGAGTTAATAAAGCGACATCTTCCAGTCCCTCCAAGGACGCAGCCTGAAGCCAGCTTCTTTGAAGGTGGTTTATCAGACGATGGCATTAGAGGTGATGAGGAGTTTGGAGACAAGCCCTGCCCACCTCTATCAAGAGTTTATTAATCTTCTGGTTCGGGAAAGGTTCCCACAAAAAGAACCTAGGTTTGGTTTGAACATAAAGCCCAAGCCAAGAAATGAAAGAACAGAGAAAGATCTTCAGCCTGCATGAGCATAAAAACTGCCCAAGGGGCAAGGGGCTGGGCTCTTGGGTCCCAGCTCTTAGGAGACATTCCAAAGCATTCCAAAAACATAGCATGCCTCAGATGGAAATAGATCACCATAGCTACAAATTAAAGGAGTCCACGTGTTCCCACAGATGGCTGCTAGAAAGTGAGCCTGCTTATCAATGCAGAAGTCGGAGGAAAGAGCAAGGAGTGGGACAGTCGCGATCTTTAAAACATTTATTTTTTTTTTTTACAGTTTTTTTAATGTGAGTGTATGTAAGTCAGAGGACCACTGGCAAGTCGGTTCTCTCATGTGGCTCCCAGGGGTTCATTAACTCATTAATCAGGTTTGATGCATTCATCTGCTGAGCCTTCTCATTGGCTGGGAGTGTGACCGTTCAGTCAGGGCTTGTTCAGGGTCTCGCATGAGTAGACCAAGTGAAATAGCTTACTTAGTTCTTTGTGAATCTTTTCTTACCCCCAATAATCCTGACTGGGCTTGAACTCATGGAGATCCTTTGCCTCTGCCGTGCTGAGGTTTAAAGTGTGAACGGACACACCTCGTCTCAACCTGGATTTTTATTACATGTTTTCAAGAGAGAAGATGGCACCTTTTGGTCCTCTGTTGCACACCGCATGCTCTGAAAACAAGCAAGGAAACCTAATGTGCTCTGTATTAACTTTCTGGGGCTAACACAATAACATACCACCACGGTGTGGCTTAAACAATAGGCATTTCTTCTTTTAAAGCTTTTATTTGTGTGTGTGTGTGTGTTTTTTTTTTTTTTTTTTTTTTTTGGTTCTTTTCTTCGGAGCTGGGGACCGAACCCAGGGCCTTGCGCTTCCTAGGTAAGCGCTCTACCACTGAGCTAAATCCCCAGCCCCTTCTTTTTTCTTTTTCTTTTCTTTTCTTTTCTTTTTTTTTTTTACCAGTGTATGTGTGCCTGTGTTTGCAGGTATGTGTGTGCATGGGGAGGGAGGTGCTCGTGCACAAGTATGCTTGTGCTTAAGGTGCCTTAGGTTGATGTCAGGTGACTTCTTCCTCCTCCCCTCCTCCTCCTCCTCTTCTTCCTCCTCCTCCTCCCCCTCCTCTTCCTCTTCTTCTTAGATTAATGTTGTTGCCTTCAGACACACCAGAAGAGGGCATCAGATCCCATTACAGATGGTTGTGAGCCACCATGTGGTTGCTGGGAATTGAACTCAGGACCGCTAGAAGAGCAGTCAGTGCTCTCAACCACTGAGCCATCTCTCCAGCGCCCTCAGGTGCCTTCCTTCTTCGCTCTCTGCTTTATTTGTTAAGGGAGAATCTCTTACTAAATTCTAATCTAGCTAGCCAGCTTGCTCAAGAATCCTGCCTCTGTCTCCTAAGAGCTGGGACCAAGGGCCCAGCGAGCGCCCTGCCCCCTGGGCAGCTGATGCAGGCTGTAGATGTTTCTTGGTTGTGTTTGGTTTGGGCTTTATGTTCAAAAGAGGACAGTGGTGGGCAGGAACCTTAGAGCATCTCCAAGGTATGTCATCAAGATGACGGGCAAGTTCATCACCAGACACGCTCAATTTTCTCCAGAGAAGTTTAAGAAACAGGAAAATCCATTTAGAAGGGTCTGAACACAGGAGTTCCCCTGAAAAGGTGCCTGTTTTGCTTGGCAGCTTACAACTTTGGAAAACTCTGCCGTTGTATGTGAAAGTTGAACAAAGATTATTTTTAAAAAGTTTACATGTATGGGTGTTTTTTCGGCATGTAGGTCTGTGTACCACAGAAGGGGATGTTGGGTCCTCTGGAACTGGAATAACAGACATTGTGACCCGCCACATGGGTGCTGGGAACTGAACCTAGACCTTCGGCAAGAGCAAGAATTCTTAACCAATGAGCCGTTTCTCCAGCCCCAGAGGTTATACTTTTAAATAATATTTCTATTACTTCTTTGAGAGTTTTTTTTTTCTTTTCTTTTTTTCGGAGCCGAGAACCGAACCCAGGGCCTTGCGCTTACAAGGCAAGCGCTCTACCACTGAGCTAAATCCCCAGCCCCTTCTTTGAGAGTTTTATACAATGGATTTTGATCGTAGTCCCCTTCCTAGCCAGCTCCTTCCAGACTCATCCCTATCTTCCTTCACTCCCAACTTGTGTCTTTTTTTTTTTACCCATCAGTTTGTGCTGCTCATATTTGGTATGAGCCCTTCCCCTGGACAGTGCTCTACCCACCCTGATAGAAAACAGGCTCCCTCTCCCAGAAACTACCAGTTGCCAATAGCCCCTCAGCTAGACGTGGGGCCTCACACTCTTCCTCCCTTCCACATTGGCTGGGCTCGTGGGCGTTGTCAAAATCACTCTTGAGTTCCTATCTATAAGTGCTCTGTCGGGTCAGCAAACAGTGTTTCCTAGTCATCCTCTACCTCTGACTCTTACAGTCTCTCTGCCCTAAGGTCATATTCTTTTTTTTTTTTTTAAGATTTACTTATTTATTATATATAAGTACACTGTAGCTGTTCAGACACACCAGAAGAGGGCATCAGATCCCATTACAGATGGTTGTGAGCCACCATGTGGTTGCTGGGATTTGAACTCAGGACCTCTGGAAGAGCAGTCAGTGCTCTTAACCACTGAGCCATCTCTCCAGCCCCACTAAGGTCATATTCTTTAACAGACTATTCCCTACTTCTACGTAACATCCTATGGAGAAGCACACAAGTCCTCCATGAAAACACGCACAAGTGTGTTCAAAGCAACATTATTTACGTTAATCAAAACATAAACTGCTTTGACATTTACTGACAGGATAATGTGTGCACAAGGGTTAACTCTACGGGCCTGGTTTACCCAGAGCCTGTATGACCATACAAGGTTTTCAGTATTGGGTCTTGTCCTGGTTCCTGGAAAGAGATCTCTGACCTTTGGACTATCCCACCCTTTGTTATGCCTAAAGCATTGTGCTATGTCAGCAGTTTACACCAAGAATTGGAATCCCAGCAAAAGCCTGAGGCTTAGGTCAGTGTGTCCATCTGACCTGACTGAGGGCTGAGTAATTGTCAGTCATCCTGGTAATACATGTCCACTTGCCTACATACCAATAAATACCCAGGCAGTTTAGGTGAGCTTCCCTGGTTGGCAACATATGACATATGTTGAAGGATACAGAATTGGCTAGGCTACTCTACTGGTCAAAGACAGCTTCTAGTTCCCCCAGACTCAACCCATGCTGATTCAAACATGTATCTTTTCATGGAAATAAAATATAACCATGAGCAGAACAGTTTTCCTGAGTTCTTTGAGTCTTTCTAACATGTCATGGAACCCGAGAGTGATCTTTAGGACTCTAAGACAAATACAGATTTGTATCTAGGTATGTATATAGATAAAGATGTGTGTATACAGTGATTCCTGGTTGTCAACCTGACTACATCTGGAATGAACTATAATCCAGAATTGGAGGACATACCTATGATCCAGATCTTGATGCTAGAAGACACAAGTTTCTGACATGGAGATCTTGAGGTACAGTGGCCATGAAAGTCTTAGGCCCAGGCAAGGTAGTACATGCCTTTTTTTTTCTTCTTCTTCTTTTTCTTTTTTCTTTTTTTCGGAGCTGGGGACTGAACCCAGGGCCTTGCACTTGCTAGGCAAGCGCTCTAACCACTGAGCTAAATCCCCAACCCCAGTACATGCCTTTAATCCCAGGAGACCGAGGTAAGGAGATCTTGGAGTTCAAGGTCAACCTGGGACAAAACAAGTTTTAGATCCAGGGACGGTGGTACACGCCTTTGGTCTGGATCACACCTTCTGCTGGAGGCCTACATCAGGACATTGGAAGAAGAAAGATTCACTCTTCTTCGACTGCTTGCACTTACTTGCCAGCACATCTGTTGGAACCAACTTCTACAGCAGACCAGCCTACAACTAGTCTTGTGAGACTGAGCAACTGCTAGATTCTTGGACTTCCCATCCACAGCTGCCCACTGTTGGGTTAGTTGGACTACAGGCTGTAAGTCGTTACAATAAATAAATAAAATATAAGAACTAAGAATGACAATAAGGGAGAAGCTTTTCTTTCAGAAATAAAGATGGGAGTTTCTTTTTTTTTTGCTTCATCCAGAATGACCAAGATTTTTCTGCATTGATATTTGCCCATTGCAGCTTTGTTCCATCCACCAAATGTATATAGTATATGTCTGTCTGTATATACATACATACATACATACATACATACATACTGCATACATACATCTGTAGATATAGGTGTGTGTATGTAAGCATATGTGAACATTGATGGAGTAGATGAGTCTAGTGATCAGGTCTGACCAGAGTGTGTGTGTGTGTGTGTGTGTGTGTGTGTGTGTGTGTGTGTGCCTATTGCCTGTGTATTTTTTCATTGGTTATTTTATTTATTTACATTTCAGATGTTTTCCCCCTTCCCAGTTTCCCCTCCGAAAGTTCCCTATCCCCCACCCCCAGTCCTCCCTCACACACACTCCCACCTCACCAGCCTAGTATTCTCCTACACTAGGGCATCCAACTTCCACAGGATCAAGGGCCTCCCCTTCCACTGATGCCAGGTAAGGCCATTCTCTGCTACATATGCAACTGGAGCCATGGGTCCCTCCATGTGTACTCTTTGGTTGGTGGTTTAGTCCCTGGGAGCTCTGGGGTGTCTGGTTGGTTGATATTGTTGTTCTTCCTATGGGGATGCAAATTGTTTCAGCTCATCCAGTCCTTCCCTAGCTCCTCTATTGGGGTCCCGTGCTCAGTCAGATGGTTGACTCAGATCATCTGCCTCTGTATTGGTCAGGTTCTGGCAGAGCCTCTCAGGGAACAGCTATACCAGGCTGTTTTTCTTTCTTTTTTTTCTTTTCCTCTCTGGTTCATGAAGAATTAACAAGTTTCCAGAGCCAGGGAGAAAAGAGCCCTACCAATTAACCCTCTTTTTTTTATTTTATTTTTTTATTTCCTGCTGCCGAGCAGCAGGAGTTAATTACCAGAAGCCAATGGCTTTTGGTCTTAGACTAGCATAGAGTTATAGACAGAAGAATTACCAAAGATAAATAAACTTTGACATCTCTGCTGACTTCATACCCCATCAACTACCTTCCTCAAAGAACTGGCGCCTGGCTGGACACTGGCATTGTAATTTCTGTAGTAAGAGCCAGGCTCTACGTCACTGGCACAGATTATAGATGTCAGGGAACCAAAACAACGAGACTTGCCATTAAAGATATTTTGTGTGTTGAAATAAAAACCGGTTTCAGGAAATGTTTATTGAGATTCAACTGTGTGTCAGGAACCAAGCTAGAGCCTTCCAGAGAGAAGGAGGGGGAATGTTGTAGGAATACAGAAATAGTCAACACCTATCAAGATAGAATTTGGATTATCTTCCGTCTAAACAAAAATTGCCAGGCAAACAAAAAAAAATAGTAAAACATAATCCGTAATCAGAAAAATAACCAATCTATGGACATTTATAGAGTTGGAATTAAAAGATGACATTGAAGCAGCTTGTAGTGAGAATTTTAGGGTCCTTAAAAACCCAGGTATATTATGGGAATATGTTTTTGTTTTAGCCCCAGGTGTGGAATATGAAGCGGCTTCAGGTTGTCCTCGCTGCTGACTATGATTTGTGCCATGCTCTGGCAGGGGCATGACTTTGCCAGCTGAAGATAGTTTACATTTGAAGTTCTGGGAACTCTTGAGAGGGTTATATAAAAATACCAGAGTCCCACAGAGAGACTGTGGCAGCCGCTGCTCCCCCTGCTGCTGCTTGCTGTTGCTGTGGTCTGCCAAATGGCTGGTCATGAGCAAAGAGACAAGACAAGAAATTGGATATCCTGATGTCAAAGATCATGCTTACCCCAAAGATTATAAGGACCCTAATCAGCAGGAAATGCTCTAACAGGGTTGATACCTCCTTTCCCCTCTATCCTTTTTTCTCTCCTACCTAGTGCTGAAGGGTTGGAAGGGAGAGGGCTGGTAGGTAAAAGAACTCAATAAAGTAGTCACAAGGCACAACTCTCTTCTGTAAGTTTTAAATGTAAACTTTATAAGTAGTTATAGCACAACTCTCTTCTGTAAGTTTTAAATGTAAAGCATAAATGAATTTCCTAACAAAAGAGCCAAGCGGAGCCCCTAGAGACAGAAATTTAAATGACTGAGATGAAAAGAGTAGCCTGGCAGAAGACTGGTGAGTTGAAGACCAAACAAGAGGATACACAATGGACAGAAGAATTTCAAACTTCAGCCATGGGGAAACCGTCAAGCAACATAGTACACATGTCGCTGGGAACTCCAGAAGAAGAGGATGAGATAAATGTCCATTTTCCGGTGAAAACTATAAATATGCAAATTCCATAGATGATGAAAACCTTAAACACACAAATCCAAGTCTGATGAATAATGAATACAAGAATGTGAAGTGAGAGACGACATCAGATTCAAAGCCAGTGCTGAGGGCTGAGGGTGTAGAGTGGCAGGTAGGGTACTTCCCTGGCATTCACAGAGCCCTGGCTTCAACTTCCAGCACCACAAACTGGGTATGTAATTCCTGTGCTCAGAGGGTGGAGGCAGGAGGATCACAGTCAAGGCCAGCCTCAGCTACATATGAGTTTGAGGCAGCCTGGGCTCATGTATGAGACCCCGTTTTAAAAACAACCATCAGGGGAGCCATGGTAACATCAGCTTACCGTGCAGACATGGCCAAGTCCAAGAACCACACCACACCCAACTAGTCCCGCAAATGGCACAGAAATGGCATCAAGCAACCCCAGTCACAGACATACGAATCTCTTAAGGGGGTTGACCCAAGTTCCAAGAAGCACAACAAGAAAGGCCTGAAGAAGATGCAGGCCAACAATGCCAAGGCCGTGAGTGCACGAGCAGAGGCCATCAAGGCCCTCGTGAAGCCTCAGGCCGTCAAGCCCAAGATGCCAAAGGGCTCCAGCCGCAAACTCAGCCGTCTGGTTTTCATCGCTCACCCCAAGCTTGGGAAGAAGATTCGAAGCTACATGGCCAAGGGTCATAGGCTCTGCCAACCAAAGCCCAAGGTTCAAACCAAGGCAGAGGCCAAAGCTCCAGCTAAGGCCCAGGCCAAAGCTCCAGCCCAGGCTCCCAAGGGTGCCCAGGCCCCTGTGAAGGCCCCATAGAACAGGCTCCTGCCAGTGTGAAGACAGATGAACTGCTGGGACACACCTACCTACACACTATCTGCAGATGACCAGTGTCCTATGCTGTTTTTACAAATAAACTTGAGCAAGGAAAAAAAAAAAAAAACAAACAGCAACAAATTACCAAAGAGAAAACCTCTTACATGATTCCGAGTGAAAGAAGTCTTTAAACTCACTGGACAGATCTGGGACTGTGTCCAGGCATACAGTCTTTGTTATATTTTTTGGTGTTTTTATAATTATACAGTTTAAAAGGATTCGAAGGGAGAAGTTGGAAGGCAAGGAGACACAGAGAAGGGGTTTTAGTGTTTGCCAGTGAGGCTGAGTTTGGCAGATCTGAACTAGAGGCTGTGAGGTAGCAATGGAAAGTAGAGATTTAAGAAGTATATCTAGGGTTAGAGAGATGGCTCAGTGGTATAGAGCACTGACTGCTCTTCCAGAGGTCCTGAGTTCAGTTCCCAGCAACCACATGGTGGCTCACAACCATCTGTAATGGGATCCGATGCCCTTTTCTGGTGTGTCTGAAGACAGCCACAGTGCACTCACATATATGAAATAAATAAATCTTTTAAAAAATTTTAAGAAGTAAATGTACTAAAACTTCGAGATTACATGTGACTACCATACTGCTTATGAGAGACTGGTTGGAAATATTAAGAGTCATTGATTTAAGAGGAGAGATAATGATTTAATTTCGAACTTGTTAACTCTGGGATGCATAGTTTCTCCATGTAAACCTGAGTAACATGTCTGACATGCAGTTACAGGTTTAAGAGCCACTAACACACAGACTCAGTGTCTTAAAGTCCCTTAGCCTTCTTATGATTACCTTTATTTTATGACTTATTGTTTTAACGTTTTTAAGATAGGGCCTCATGTAGCCCAAAGTAGCTTCAAGAAACTCTCTAAGTAACTGAGGTTGGGCTTGAACCGCTGATCCTCTCAGACCAGCCTCTAGAGTACTGGGATTATAGGCATACATACATACCACTGTGCCCAGACAGCATTATTTTTAATAGTCTCAAATACCTGGATTCTGATTCCATGTATATGAACACCATATACTGTGCCAAGTAGGGACAGGCTAGGACCCAGCCCTCTGAGAAGAGCAGCGCTGACTAGCTGGTATTCTTTTAGCAACTGGAATCAGAGGATGGGCCGGGAGGCCAAGGCTGGGTCCTTTCAGAAGAAGCCATTGGAGTACCTGAGAGGGGTGGCCATGATGGGTAGGTGGGGAGTGCTGACAAACCACACAGTAGACTCACTTTCTATTGCTGAAACCAACTGCCACACTGAAGCATAGGTGCTGGGGTGGGTCTCGAGAGCAAGGAGCAAATGTGCAATTTGAAGGCAAAGTCCCTTTCTCGTCTTTCAAGCTCACAACGGCCTTCCATTGGAACACCTAAAGGGAAACGGCTGGCAAATGAGAAGTGAGTTTTCGAATCCCAGCATTGCTGAGTATAGAACGGCAAGTTTAGAACCGAGCGGCAACAACTCAGTGTTGGTACCCACACATCAGGAGAGGGTGGGTAGACGCCTTGCTACTCTCATTACTCCGAGCAGGAACTGTCAGTCCAAGCCAACTTTTGCTTTGCTTGGGAGTTTTCCTGAGACAGAGTTTTGCTCCTTATCTCAGGCTAGCTTTAGACTCCCGGTGACCCTCCTATGGCGTTTTAGGCATTGAACCACCTGCATGGTCATCCCCAGGCCTACTGAGCGGTCATTTAAATTCGTTTGTGTTTTCCAGAGCAAGAATAAAGCACAGCTTCTTCATGTGACCCTCTTCCTTTCTGGGGACAAGGTACACTCTGCATTTGAGGACAGACAGAGAGCTTAAGCTAGGACAAGCATGAGGTTGTGTGCTACAAAGTGTTGCTGCGCTTGGGATATGCTTGGTCCCCTCTGAAAGGGGTGGGGACATCTGACGGCCTTTCCTACAAAATTCTCTCTCTCGGGACTGAGAGATTACCACGTATGAACGTGAAACACCCCCTATAGAGGTGGTTCTCAACTTGTGGGTCAAGACCCCCTCAGGGGGTCATAGATCAGATATCCTGTATGTCAGATATTTTTACATTATAATTCATAATAAAAGCAAGGTTACAGTTATGAAGTAGCAATGAAATAATCTTATGGGGTCGCTAGAAACTGACAAACTGTATCAAAGGGGTAGCAGCATTTAGGAAGTCTGAGGACCACTGCTCTAGATGCTCCTAAGTTTGAACACCCAGTCCCCAAATCCAAGGTTATGGAATTTTCAGGGGGTGGAGCCTCCTTGGAGACAGTGTATCACAGGAAGCCTGCCTGGAGGTATTAAAGATCTGTCTTCTCAGGCCCTTACAGATAGGCCCATGGCCTGCTGTCCGACTGCAGAGGCTCTCTTACCCGTCTCCTTGTGCCTCTGTGGCCAAGATGGCCTTTATCCCTTCTCTCTTTTTTTTTTTTTTTTTTTTGGTTCTTTTTTTTTCGGAGCTGGGGACCGAACCCAGGGCCTTGTGCTTCCTAGGTAAGCACTCTACCACTGAGCTAAATCCCCAGCCCCCTCCTTTATCCCTTCTTACATCTTCAGTCAGAAGATTATTTCATTGCTACTTCATAACTGTAACCTTGCTTTTATTATGAATTATAATGTAAAAATATCTGACATACAGGATATCTGATCTATGACCCCCTGAGGGGGTCTTGACCCACAAGTTGAGAACCACCTTTCTTTAAGGTGTTTTGGTCAGCTATTCTGTTACACTAACAAGAAGAATAGTTGATACAGAGGCAAGCAGGCTGTTACAAAGCAAGCTTCACCGCCTTCCCCTGCCCCCGGCTCCCTCCTGACTTGCCTTTTCACACTCTTGCCTGCTAACCCTGAATCAAAGCAGCATGGAACCTTTGCCAGAAGCCCAGCAAATGTTTGTACCATTTATTCAGACTTCAGAACAATAAGCCAAAGGGTACAGCTTCCCAATGTCGTAGACTTCCCAATGTCGTAGACACATTGAATAAATTTCCTTCTTCTGCTCTCTCGGTTAATTTGCCTTAATTGGCTAATCAAAGATGGGTGGCCAAACCTGCCTTGTTGGGATACAGATCGTGACCCCACCAAACCGGGTAACGTGTTTGCTTTTTATAACCAACTCCATATTGGGTACTGTTAAAGCAACTGAAAACTGACTAAGACAAATGTGCTCTTCAGTTATCCCGAGTTTAAAATTAGCATGATGAAAGTCTTCATTCCTTAGATGTTCTAGCCAATCTGATGCGTATTAAATCTCAAACGCTAGTCTCTGCATTACCTCTGCCTCCAGTAGCAAGGAACCCAGTCCCAGACTGAGAAACTCGGTGTTGCTTGGCGGTGTTAACTGCCAAGTGGAGGCACCTGCTACAAAGCTGCCTCTTTGCAAAAACCAAACTAGAAAGCTCCTAATAGGGACAGAAGTGTAAGGTGCGGTGCGTGAAAGCCGCGCGCCTGCTCTGCGGGGGAGGGGCGCCAGGCTTTACCCAAGATACACCTGAAGAGAGGCATAAAAAATGTAACTGTCCAGGAAGGAACAAAGATAAGCAAGAGATCGTGTGCCTCTCTCTTTGTAGAGCTGCTGAAACAACCGACTGGGATTTCCACAGGTTCCATGCTGGAGAAGGAGAAAGCTGGGGCTCTGTAGCCAGCCAGAGTGAGAGCTTATACCGCCTCCAAAATTTCATACAGTGCAGACCACATGAAAGACTGATCGTGAGCCAGGAGCCTAAAGGATGGTGGGTCGGCGATGGGAGGGAGTAGGACCGCTTAGTCCCAGCATGCCTCTTGCCTTTCGTTCAATCCTAACCTTCATGTCAGAACCCAAAGATGGACTTCAAAGTCACCAGATCTCTTTATTTGTTCTCACTGGATAAACGTCCTCTACTTGTCTCATTAGTGGCTGAGCCCAGCTTATTCCGGTTGCCAAGCTTGGAGCCTAAAATCTCCAGGAACAAAAGCACGCAGGGGAAAGTCCTTGGGGAAGAGGAAATCTTGATGTGCTCTTGAAAAGCAGATTGCTTTCTAGATTTACAGCCCCATAAACGAAGAGGAGCCAACCCTCACTGCCTGCTGCCCGCTGCTGGTTTAAGCTACTTTGCCAATTCTGAGGAGCAATAACAGCCCTTTGTTGTCCTACCTGACTCTTTGACCTTATACTCCCTTTGAACTTGACAAGCTCTGGGTTGAAAACACAGCTTTCATTGTGGAGCATCTCAGAATCACAAAATGTCAGATCTAGACAGGAGTTTGGAGCAGGAGAAATCATAAAGGGATAGAGGGAATGCTCTAGTCAAAAAAAAAATGTTATGACTATAAACAAAGGCACCGAGAATTGTGTTATGTTTTATGTCTGAAACCAGTATGAAGGATGGAAAGATACTGTTTGCAATAATCCAAGGAAATAACTTAAAAATATCTTAACAGGTAACTATGAATTACAATGAGAATTATATTGGATGCTGAGGGTAGAAACTTAGAAACGTTATTCATTTTGATGAAATGCGTTATACCATTAAATTATACAGGGACTTTTTTTTCATCTGGAAGACTTAAACATGTTGCACATAAATTCTGAGGTGTTATTATTCAGAATATTATAAAAGTAGAGAGGTAGAGCAAGTTAGGTATTAACAGTTGTTCTGGTCACAGAGCCAACAATAGGTTGCTACCAAGGACAACCTGCCCATTCTTCCACTGAGAGTCACTTGAACCTGCTGAAGTCTACCTATTGCTTCTCAATATCCTGTTTATAGGTGGACACACAGCATCATTAATGATCTTGAAGAAACAAAACTGACCAGATGTATGCTAAGCACTTCTTCATGGTTATTTTATTTACATTTTCTGGTTGAGGCTTTTACACTATTGATTGGCGTGCTGACAAGTACTACATCAGGAAAACAGGCCACGAGCTTGTTATTTATTATGTTACTGACATCATATTAGAAGACCAGAAATGAACAGGGAGGCAAAAATGACTTTTTAGTTGGAAGCACGGGCTGTTTATCATGGGAATGAAGAAGACACACATGTGTTACTCTAACCACAGTAATCCGGACCTAAAATAGTTCACTAGTGACAAGGACCTTTAAATAGAAAGGATCACATCATGACAATTGGCTGGTGTACTTTTCAGCTGGGTTCATTTAATGAGCTCCTATATGTTTCTTTTGTGTGTGCTTTGTTTACAGCCAGAAGATACAAAATAGCCATGGAAATCGCAGTGTATCATGGTTAAAATGTTGTAGTTTAGGGTCCCATGAACTGGATTGGACAGGTATTTCCTGTGAGCTCCTAGACATATATTATTCATTTGAGGCCTAGGACCAGCCTCAAGTTGGAGAGAGTCCTGAGGAAGGGGTGTTTGGGAGCAGTAGATGAATGACTTGAAGTCAGTGACAGATGCAAGTTGACAACTCAATATTCTGCTCGAGCTAGCTCTCTGCTCAAGATAGCTCTTTCTTGCAGGCCAGAACCCAGCCTTTCATTTTGTATAAGCTACTTCCTTAGGAACTGCATATCAATTCAATAACTTACCCCAGGTTTCCTTTTGATTATCCCACGAGTCAGCTCTTTGACTCTAAAGACAGAGCCACACAGCCAAAACTGCCAAGCTCTGCTGCGTGCTGGAGCTGGAACATGGCCCCTTGTTCTCGTACACTATCACCAGCTTTCTGTTTCCCAAGTCCTTCACTGCCTAAATTTGCCTGTCCTGGAACTTTCTCTGTAGATTGACCTTGAACTCAGAGATTTGTGTGGCTTTGTCTCCTAATGCTGTGATTAAAGGCGTGTACCACCATGCCTGGACTTAAGTTTTTCTTCACCTAGAATTTGCTCTGTCCCAGGTTGGCCTTGAACTCAGAAATCTGCTTGCTTTTGTCTCTTGGGATTAAATGTGTGTACCACAATATTTGGGCCCCAAGATCCAGATCAAAAGCCTGTGTCTTCTAGCCTCAAGGTCTGGATCACAAGTATGTCTTTCGTTTCTGGATTATAGCTCACTCCAGATTAAAAGTCCAAACTATTCCTTGTTCGACTGTAACACAAACAATAAACTTAGCTGGGTAGGATCTTGCCGAGAGCAGCACTCCCTAAATCTCTATCTCCTTCCTTAATATCTTTCTGACAAAGTTGTCTCATTAATGCAACTACCTCTGTTCTTTCAGGTCCACGAGGCCCCTCATAGAATGCATATTGCATCCTTATATTTTGCAATTTGAGGAATCCTGTCAAGAACAGTTCTTACACTAATTTATATATTCGTGAATTCATGATTCCAGTGTTCTTTTCCACAAAAGCTGTCCTGAAGGTCACAGTGTTACCATTTTGCTGAGGAACACCAGACACATTCTCACTTCCTAGAATCATGCTATTTCTGATTATCCTGGACTCATTAACCTTGGCAGGGAGAACGTTCCCCAAAGAAGGAACATAGAGTAAAAGACACATTATTATACAAGCAAACCTTATGCCTACAGCAATCATCAGCTCAAGAAGACCCACGATGTGAAACTCTGCTCCAGGGGTGAGAATCATTTCACGCTGTCCCTTCTGAGGCCATGCTGGACCTCGCAATTTGACACGTGTGGCACCTGTTTCTACTTTGCAGGTGGTTGTAGGATGGTATAAATCTTAGTGCTGTGACCCTTTAACACACTTCCTCATGCTGTAGTGACCCCCCTCACTGTAAAATTATTTCATTGCTCCTTCATAACTGTAATTTTGCTACTGTTATGAATTATAATGAAATATCTGATATGCTATATATCTGATATTTGATCCCTATGGGGGTGTCGATCTACAGGTTGAGAACCACTGGTTTAATGAAACCCATAATCAGAGTTTGATACAAAACCAGTCATTAATAGATTATTGCTATTAATATAAAATATGAATACTTAAGAATGATTTGAACTTTTAAATTATATTTATTTACATGTATGGGTGTGGATACACACATGACATGGTCATGTGTGGATGTTAGAGGACAGCTTTCCAGTATTGGTTCTCTTCTTCTATCCTGTAGGTCCCAGAGTTTGAACTCAGTGCCAGCTGTCTTAGTTAAGGTTAATATTGTTGCAATAAAACATGACCAGAAACAAATTGAGGAGAAAAGGGTTTATTTGGTTTACACTTTCACGTGATAGTCCATCATTAAAGGAAGTCAGGACAGGAGATCAAACAGGGCTGGAACCCAGAGGCAGGCACCACACTGTAAAAGCCCTAGAGAGATGTTGACTTGTTTAGCCTGCTTTCTTTTAGAACCCAGGACCACAGAGTGGTGGCACCACTCACAATGGGCTGGGCCCTCCCCCATCAATTACTAATCAAGAAAATGCCCTACAGGCTTGTCTGCAGCCCAATCTTCTACAGTGAGATTCCTTCCTCTCAGATGACTTTAGCTTGTGTCAAGTTGACATAAAACTGCCCAGCACCCCACCAAAGAATGATTTAAATATTTATTTGTGCCTTGAGAGCTTATAATCCAGTTTGAAGGCAGAAGTTGACATTTCTATAAAAGGAACAGAGTTACCGTAGAAGTTCAGATAAAGCATGTGCAGAAGTATTTGCAGTGAAAAACTTGCAGAAAGTCATATGAAGGGCGAAACAGCTGAACTATTAAGAAAAGCCAGCAGTAGATCGCCTCTGGGTACAAGTGTGTGCATGTTATGAAAAGGAAGCATGGAAAAACATACCTTCTGAAGTGGCCTCAGTTGCTTTTGCCTGAATCGTGACCTCAGAAGAGTCACCTGTTGAAGTCAGAGCTGCCTGGGTCTTGAACTGTTGACTTTGGAGCTAAAAAGGCCAAGAAAAGGCAAAGGGAGAAGGCTGCCTACAAGCAGAGGGAAACAGGTCCCACCTGCTCCCGGACCTTGCTCTCAGGCTAACAGCCTCCTGTCCTTCCCAAACAGAGGTATTTAAACCCCTAGGCTGGGGGGTTTTGTTGCACAATATTCTTAGTAAGCAAACACACAGGCGTCTACTTCATCCTGGCCAATCTCTTCCACGAAGTTACTTTATTTGCATTTTTCATTTAAATATTGAGCTATTCATCTATTGTTGCCTGGCTTTTGAGACAGGGTCTCAACTTTGCAGCCCAGGCTGTCCTGAAACTTACTATGTAGCTCAAATTAGCCTCAAACTCATGGCTGTTTTCCGGACCCAGCCTCCCGAGTGTTGGAGTTGCAGTCTTGAGCCACCACACATTACCTAGTCACATTGTGGTGGGTTAAACAGACTTGGCCCAGGGAGTGGCACTCTTAGAGGGTGTGGCCTTGTTGGAGAAGTGTGCCACTGTTGGTGTGGGTTTTGATACCCTCCTCTTAACTGCCTAGAAGACAGTCTTCTCCTGTTTGCCATTGGAACAAGATGCAGAACACTCAGCTTTTTCCGTGCCATGTCTGCCCGACTGGATGCTGCCATGCTCCTGCCTTGATGCTAATGGACTGAATTTCTGAACCTGTAAGCCAGACCCAATTAAATGTTTTCCTTTGTAAGAACTGTTTTGGTCATGGTGTCTCTTTATAGCAATGGAAAACCCTACATACATCTTAAACAAGAACTTTTTCATTATGAGCTTTTGAGAGATGGGGCCTCATTAGGTAGACCAGGTATCTGGAATACATAACCCCACTGCTTTAACCTCCTAAGTGCTGGGAAAGAGAGGTGGTGTAGACAAAGATGGCAGGAGGAAGGAAGGAAGGAAGGAAGGAAGGAAGGAAGGAAAGAAGGGAAGGAGAGAAGAAGAGGGAAGGAGGAAGGAAGGGGGGAAGAAAGAAGAAAGGACTGGGAGGGAGGGAGGCAGAGGGAAGGAGGAAGGAAGGAAGTGTGAGAGGGAGGAAGGAAAAGAAGGGAGGAAGGAAGGGTTCTCTGTTTCTGACATCTTTTGAAATGTGCTGTGTATGTATGTGCATAAGCATGTGTCCAATGTGCATGTGTGTATAGAATATCACGCACTCAAGGCTGGCCTCAAACTCACTATATAGCCAGGGATGATCTCAAGCTTCCAATCCTGCTTTTACTTCCCAAGTGCATGGGACTGCAGGCACTGGCCACCATGCCTGTTTCTGCACTAGTGGGGTTGGAACCTGGAGCTTGATGCCAGGCCGACACTCTACCTACCTACTGAGCTACACCCTTAGTGGTTTTGGTTATTTGAGATCAGGTCATTTGAGACAAGGCAAGGTTGCTGTAGCCCAGTTTAGCCTTTGACCCACAGCAATCCTCCTGCTTCAGCCTTCCCACTAGCTGGGATGTCAGATGTAACCACCAAACCTGAGTAGTAATATCACTCCATGTTCACCAGACTGGCTTCATGGTAAGGGACATAGGTCTATAGCAGGGAGAAACCATAATTCAAATACAGCAATTTTGAAAATCTCTCCAAGGAAGCATTACCTAAACCAAGGCCAATTGAATAAAAGCAAAAGCAATTGCACACAAGCAGGGATTAAATAAACACACACCCAAGAACCAAGAACCAAGAGAATGAGGGAAGATATACTCCACTCTTCTGCAAGGAAATTTCAGTCTCTTCTTTGATGGAGTAAGAAGCAGTGTAGCCCAAGTGCTGCTGCTGCTGCTGCTGCTGCTGCTGCTCCTCCTCCTCCTCTTTCTCCTCCTCCTCTTTCTCCTCTTCCTCCTCTTCTTCCTCCTCTTCCTCCTCCTGTTCTCCTCCTCTTCCTCCTCCTCCTCTTCCTCTTCCTCCTCTTCCTCCTCCTCCTTCTCCTCCTCTTCTTCCTGTTCCTCCTCCTCCTCTTCCCTTAGTATTTTTTAAAAAATTCATTTTACATCTTGATTTCTGCTCCCCCCAAAGTCCCTCCCCGCATCCCTCCTCCTCTTCTCTGAGAGGGTGGAGGTCCCTGTAGGGCTAGGCACGTCCTCTCCTACTGAGGCCAGATAAGGTAGCTCAGCTAGGGGAATGGATTCCACAGACAGGCAACAGCTTTAGGGAGCTATAACCCCTGCTCCAAGGGCTTCTTAAAGGTTCTCAGCCAAGCTTCCTGCTCCTGAACCTCCTTCCAGAATCACTGATATGCTAATCCCGGAGTCTGGGGTGGGGGTGGGGGGTGTTCTGCTCTACAAACCAACAGTGTGCCTTGGGGTTCATCTTATTTCTTCTGCCAGACAGATGCCATTTGGTGTGTTCACTGGCTTCCGCATTTTGTTACTGTTTGTGGTCAGTACTGGGGATAAAATGTTGACTTAGACATGACTCAGCAGTTATGAGTGCTTGCCACTCTTCGCAGAGGACTTGGGTTCAACTCCCAGCACCCATATGGTGGCTCACAACTGCCTGTACCTCCAGATCCAGGGCATCCAACGCCCTCCTCTGACCTTCTAAGCTTCTGCCAGCACACACATACACAACACATACACAGAACATACACATATATAACACATACACAGGCACACACATATACACTCACTCACATACATATAAAGTGGAGAATACATAAATAAAATGGAGGTGGATGTGGTTCCTGGAATACATGCACCAATGGAGATAGATCAAAGATAAGTAAGCTAATTAATTTAGGGAGCGAGCATTAGAAAAATAACAAATACAATAGAAAAAATTTTTTTTTAAAAAAACCAACTTTGGTGTGTGTTATTAGGGAAGCCCGTGTAGCCAGGGCTCTGAAATGGAAGCTTCAGAGGAGAGATGTAATTGATTTTGCATTAAGAAAGGAAGAAACTAGGCTCTTGAGAATTAAAGTGAGGTGCGTGGGACACCCACATCATTACAGAACATGTTATAAGTGCAGTGTTTTTAGGCTGTACCTTGAGACCTACCAGGTAAAAGTGTGCATTTGAAAGGCTAAAAAGCCCCATACTAGAATCCTGTACAGTTCCGAGGGCTTTAACAGATAACACATTTTACCACTCCCCAATCTCTTATCTCATCTGTTTAAAAAGGTTAATGATTGGGCAGGGAAGGTGGTTTTGTGGCAGTGTGTTTGCCTGGTATGTGCAAGGTCCTGGTTCCATCTCCCATACTGTGAAAGAAAATAGCATTCCTGGTATGAGTGAACGTAAAGAACACTTAATGAAGGGACTATTGTAATGCGACATCGTAATCCGGGAGAGAGGCTTGGCTCACATCCAAATACAATAAGGATCAGTGGACATGCAGTCAAAGAGCAGGTCCGATATCAGTGAGTGGAAAATCACCGAAAGGAAACATCCCATCTAGAGGGTTCTTTGTTAGACAGACTCAATTGGATTTTTGCAGGAAGCAGTCTGGGTGATACTGAGGGCAAAGGATAAGGAATTTAATACGGCATCAAAGGAGAGACATTGTTTTTTTGCTGAAATGATCCAGCAGAATTCTTCATAAAAGTGGACTAAGCAGGCAAGGATGGAGTCCACAGTTGGGGTCTGGTAAAAAACAAACAAACAAACAAAAATAAAGGCCTCAGAGGAACCTGACTTTGGATAGACATATTATTAACTTGAGGTCACTGGGTAAAAAAGGAAATCATTTTATGAGCGATATCTTCACAGTCCACAGCTTGAGCTCAGGCTCCTCCTTTCTTGGGTTCCCAAGCTCTGCGCTTACAGGTGTGTACCCTTAAAAGACATAAAACTCTCGGACCCAAGTGGGGAATCTGGGCTAGAAATACTGTTCAGACATCTTTGTCCAAAGGATTCTGTGTAAGGGGCCCTATGCCAAGTGAGAAACTTAGTGTAAAGTCTTCCAGCTGCGCTGAGGATTCAGGGTTGAAGGAGGATCCTGGGAGTTGTTGAAGAGCTTCCTGGGAATTCATGAGTGGGTGTGTCCCTGGGTGAGCAGTCTAAGACTGAACAGAGGGACAGAGAGTTGAGAATCAAATGGCAGAAGCCTGAAAGAAGCTTTGGACCTTGACTCTTGAGGCCTTAGTAGTAGGGTATAACAGTCATGATGGGTACAGTGTTGGGGCACCAGAGTTTGAATGGGAAAGGGAATAAAAGGCACTACCTAGCAACTGGCAAGCATTGGCTTGCATAAGTCACAGCTCCCAGAAGTACTGGGCTTGCAGTTTGCAGAATAAAGACCTGTGTGCATATATGAAGACACTAACTGGCATAATTTGGGTTATCATGATTATAACCAGTCTGGATTCCGGAACCAGTAAGACATGAGAAAACTCAAGATGGTCATGTGAAAATTCTACACTCTGTAGAAACATTATGTGCAATTAGTCACACGTTCCTCTAACACCTCTGCTGATTATGAAGGAAGTCTGATGAACAACAGACAAGGCACAGTCACCGTCCCCAAGGCAGGTTGGGAAGAGGTCTCCAGCCTCCATGGGACTGAGGGCCAGTAAAACAGGTCACAAAGCTGATAAATAGAATCAAGTCATACAGTATCTTCATGTCCAAGCAGAGTCTCATCTTCTCATGTCATATGAGTCACCTGAGAGTCTCGGAAAGCTCTGAAGTCTGATTTAGTAGATCGGGAGTAGGGCCTGAAATCTTGTATTTCTAACAGGGGACACTGATGCCGCTGGCCCATCAGCTGTCAGAGTAGCAAGGCTTTAGGAAACACCAAACATGTCTCTTAGGGGGAAATAAACATCCCTATATGTGCTTATTTTTATTTTAAAATATTATGTGTATGAGTGTCTTACTTAGGGCTTCCATTGCTGTGAAGAGATACCCTAACCAAGGCAACTCTTATAAAGGAAAGCATTTAATAGAAGCTGGCTTACAGTTGCAGGGGTTCAGTCATGGCGGGAAGCAGGGCAGCATCCAGGAAGACATGGTGCTGGAGAAGGAGCAGAGGGTTCTACATCTTGAACCCTAGACAGTAGAAGGGGACTGTGCACCATCCTGGCATAGCTTGAGCACAGGAGACCTCAAAGCCCGCATTTACAGTGACACACTTCCTCCAAAAGGCCACACCTCCTAGTAGCACTACTCCTTATGGCCAAGCATTCAAACGCTATGGGGGTCCTTTCCTTTCAAACCACCACAGTAAGTGTTTGCCTGCTGTGGAGACCAGGAGAGCCTTTTGGCTCCCTTAGGACTAGAGTTAGAGTTCCGAGTCCCCATGCGGATGCAGAGAACAGAACCGTGGTAAAGCAACCACGGCTCTTAGCCACTGAGCCATCTCTCCAGCCCTGTTTTGATGGTTTTGAGAAAGGCTCTCACTAGGTAGCTCAGGATAACTTGGAGCTCATTCCTTAGCCTTCTAAATCTTAGGGTTCCAGGGAAATTAATGAATGAGCACACCCACATGGTCCTATCTTTTATACTCACGATTTCGGCAAGAAAGACTGATTGGCACGGTGATGACTATTGCTCAGGCTGTCGAGCCAATGCGCGCTCTGTGCATCAATGTTCATGCTGCTTGCTATCACCCAAAGGGAGGCCCTCACAGAAGTATGTAAGAAGACTTCTTTTTGGAGTAAAAACAATTCCCAAGTGAGGGCGTGGGCGTGCGCGCGCGCGTGTGTGTGTGTGTGAAGGAACACAACCTTATAAGGTCTGCTGTAACAAACAACTTCTCTACTTCACATGCTATCTTTTAGATGAAATCCTCTGCCGCTTCCTCCAATCTCCTCCTGCCTCACCTCCAACTGAGGCTGAAGATCAGTACCTGAGGCCTGGTCTTTCTCGCCAGCCCCACGGCACTTGACTTCCACCTGGGCAGCAGAATCAGAGAAATGGGGAGTGTGGGAGTGGAGGTTGTTTCGGTTTCAATCCCGATAGTCCTCACCTGCCGAGGCAAGCCCAGCCTGATCATACATCGGTTTTCGTTTATATCTGTAGCTTTCAAACCAAAGGCCGTAGATGGGAGCATACTCTGCCTCCACCGACCAATCCGCTGCACTACCCGCAGGAGACAAGATGATAAGCTTCACTTTGTAACTGCTATTTCTAAAACCACAGTGTTGCTTTTCATCCAGGATGGTAGGTAGTTTGGACACCAGTTTAAAGATTGTCCTGGAGTCGGGCCGTTTTCTTTGACCAGAAGGGCCTCTTTCCTCTCCTTTCCGGCTGGTGCGGAGCCTCCGGAAAGAGTGGAACACAGAGGAGAAGGAGCCGAGACGAAGGCTACGCGGCGACAGGGATGCGCTCCGAAGTCTTTCTCACACAGTAAGCTTTCCAGCTGCACCTCGCGTTTCTTCTAAAGAATTTGTTTGCAGTTAAATCACCGACGTACAAGTGGAAGAGTGTCCACCTGAAAGCTGCCAGAGGTGGGCAGATTACGCCTGGGGATGGCTTGTAGGAGGCTGTGGATCTGAGAAGCCCTGGCTTAGACTTCCTCCCCTAACTTGAGAGGGCAAGGACCCATGGTAGAAGGAGAGAAGGCAGAGCTGTGTTTCCGGCCCAGTGATTGATGGCTGATCTGTGTTAGTGCCTGAGCCGATAGCATCCCAGCGACAGGATAAGAGGAGCTGAGTGAGAGTTGGAGAGCAATCTGATAGCAGTCTGATAGCAATCTGATATCGAGTCAAGACACACTAGAAGGGACAGGAGAAGTTAATGGGGTGCCCGTGTGAAACTTGGTAACTGCTGGGGCCTTCTCAGGGAGAAGCGGCTATAAGAGATGGGCTTTGGTTTCGGGGGATCACACCAACATTGGGAAATGCATTTCCAAATGTGTGTTGGGTGGAAGCTCTCAAAGAGCTCCATCTATGGGGAAGCCACCCCTTTACATCTGCACCCCTACTTGGCAGCTCAAAGTGAAGGTCCCAGCTTTGCAGGATCAGCACCTCCAGAAACACAACAGAGGGCAAAACTTGCTGCTCACCCCAGACTTAACTGGATTGGAAACTCAGAGGGTAAAGGTTTCACAGACGTGTCAACAAATCATGCAGGTGATTCTCATAAACGTTTCATCTTTGACTCTACACCAGTGGTTCTCAACCTTCCTAAGGCTGTGACCTGTTACTACAGTTCCTCGTGTGGTGGTGACCCTGCAGCCATAAATTTAGCTTTGTTGCTAGTTCACAACTGTAATGTTGCTATTGTTATGAGCTGTAATGTAAATATTTTTGGAGATACAGGCTTGCCAGAGGGATCCAAACCCACAGGCTGATAACTACTGTACTTATACTCTGCAGGAAAATAAACTTTCTTAAACAGAAGACGGTTGTCCCATTGGTACTGAGTATTGTTAAACCTGGGATATTAACACACAAAACTAAGAACCTAGAGCACCAGAGGTTATTCAGCCTAGAGCACGATCAGACGTGTGGGGTTTATCGAGTCGTAGCTAAAATGAGGAATGTCTCTGTGGCTTTTGGGAAAGTAAAAATGTATCATATTTAGCTATAGGTAATCATTCCCTGTACAGGGTGGACTCTAAGAAAATGTCCTGTGTAGTTTCAGACGGATTTTAATCTTGCTGTGAGGTAGAATGTGATACTGTATTAACTTGTCCTGATGAACGGGGTTAAATGTCTCCCATTCCCCTCTGTTGATCTCATTTAACACTGTCCTTGAAGAGAAGAGCGAGAGAGAGGCCAGGCCAAACCAGTAGCTGCAGAGCAGGGTGGGGGTGGGAGTGGGAGGGACGAGAGAGACTTCACTGTAGGATTTATAATGAAAAATGGCTTCCGTGTTCTGGGCTAGCAGCTTCTCCATCATTCTGCCTGCCTGCTTGTCACTCTATTTCTAGATTGGATTAATTGCCAGAGAGTGGAGTCATTTCCCTGATGGAAACTCTCAGCACCGACTGGAAGGTAAAGGAGATTAGTGAGGTTTTAGTTTTTGTCCTGATGCATCTTGGAATAAAAAAAAAAAAAAAGAGAAAAATCAAAGTATCCTGGAGATATAATTTCTGTTGTCCTTTTCTGATCCTTGCCCTGGATTTAACCCTTGGGCTTCCTTCTCCTCCCTTTGCCTCTCTCTTTTAATGAGCGTGCGATCAGGTGCACGTAGACGAAGGGCCTTGCCGTGCAGCTTGAAGGGTAGATGCTTCACAAACGCACATCTCCATCCCAACCTCTCTAACATTGCGAAAAGAGAAAACGGAAACAGATCTTGCCTCAGTGCCTTGTCCCCGTCGGGCCTTCCAGTGTGGCTTTTCTAGTGAAATAAAAGCTGGGGGTTTAATTGGTTTATTAAAAAAGCTGCCAATTCTTAGAAATTAAAGAACACCTGACCGTCCTCTCACACAGCTCCCATTTTAGTCCATGACGTTCTTAGCTATTTGGTTCCTACAGACTGGACCACAAGGGCGGGGGGGGGGGGGGTGAGCCATACACGACAGCAGCTAATTGTCCGTACCCCCTACTGTCCTGCTGGGCAAGAGGCAGGGGCCTTTTGGTCCTTGCAAATGTATGCTGCAGTCACGAGGACTCTGGTCAGCTGCCTTTCACCAACACAGCTGAGTTCCAGTAGCAATCAAAACTGGCCCCTGTGAAGGCCACAACTACAGAGATGTCCACACCAGAAACAGGTGCTGGTTATGCCTCCCATCTGAGGAACGGGGTATGTAAAAATCCTCTCCTGTGTTCGTATTAGCATGAGATGGGCTGCTGCAACCCAAGTCAACAGAAACGGAAAGTGTTGTGGCCTTTAAAATCTGGGAGCAGAGTGCCTTGTCGCTCTAGACACAAGCTCCCTGCGACATCACCAGAATCTTAGCATAAAGAAATCTTTAAGAGCTAGGTAAATCGGGGCTGAGGATTTAGCTCAGTGGTAGAGCGCTTACCTAGGAAGCGCAAGGCCCTGGGTTCGGTCCCCAGCTCCGGAAAAAAAAAAAAAAAGAAAAAAAGAAAAAAAGAACCAAAAAAAAAAAAAAAAAGAGCTAGGTAAATCGAGCCTGGTGGTCCACACGTGTGATCTCAGCTACTCTGGAGGTCAAGACCAACCTGGGCCATTTTGCAAGCTGGTATCTCAAAGTAAAGGTTTTAAGGAGGGCAGGAGAAATGGCTCAGTGGCAGGCAGACAGTTAGTTGCCTGGCATGTGTGTGTGTGACTCTCTGGATTCAATTCCTGCTGCAACAAAGAAGAGAAAAACATAGGCAGTGCACATACTTTATTTATAGAAGACTCGGGATAAAAAATTGTATGTTTTTTTTCCCCATAAATATGCATCTGGTCTTAAATCTAATTATCCTCATGTGTAAATTCCTAGCAGTCTACATGTGCTTTCCTCTTTAACAACTCCATAGGTTTTGATCCTTCGTAGATGTCTGGGTGTGGGTTATGAGGCTATCGATACAAACGAACTGGTTGGGCAGGGAGACTGGAGGAAGGCAGATCTGGTTAAAAGCCCTTCCCCTTCGCTTTGTAGCTGTGTGAACTTAACAATTTTATTTTTAAATCTTCTCTGGACCTGCATCTCAGGGGTGCTGTAAGATTATACTGACATAGAACTAATACTTTACTGTAAAGTACAAAGGCCAAATACAGTGTTCCTATGATTTATACTTGTCATTACTTAATTACCTAAAGGCCTCTTGGTTACATTTGTTTCACCCATTTCCCCCACCCCCATCCCACCCCCTTGTTTTAACCCCCAGCACTGGGTACTCTGCCCAGGGGCCTGCTTTACTACTAAGCCACACCACTAGCTCCCCAACATCTATTTTGTGTTTTCTGCTTTGTGTTACAATAGAACAGACGTTTGTTTGGTGCTCTTTTTTTTTTTTTTTTTCTTTTCTTTCTCCTCCCTTCTCTTTTTCATCACCCTCCTTAGGCCTGGAAAAGGTGATCACAAAACAAACCATCTGGTCTAAAATGAAGTCTGCTTTGTGTCCTTCATTGGGGGAAGTTTTGATCAGAAGCCATGCTGGGCAAGGCTGTAGGCTTCTGCCCACCATCAAAGCATAAAGGTTCAAATAGTCTAAGAGGAGCTGCAGAGGAGGCAGCTTGGGGATGGCGGAATGAACGTGGACAGAACTTGTCCCTATTATCCCTGGGGCTCCTTCTCTTTTTAGGGCTTTAGGATGGGCCGGGCGTCCGGGCTGGCAAACTGATTGCTTTTCTGGGTCATGAATGGCAGAGAGCACGTTGCTTCTCTCCTGCCCTCATTAGAACCTGCCTCCAGCATCCAGAGAGGAAGACACTCAGAGCTGTAAGCATTCAGAGGTGAACCTGGAGAGGAGGCAGGAGGACAGGGCCTCTGGGGACTCATCCCCAGAAACAATATGGAAAGGAATTGCCTCCATGCCCTGGTGAGTCTAGAAAATCACCTTGCTCATGGCCCCACGCCAGCCCGACAGATGGTCGCCCTGGGGGGTGGCATACTCTGCTCCAGGCCATCAGGTGTGTTCCCTGAAGGCAAGTGCCCCACCCAGGAGTTCTAGGGAGCCTGTCTGGGAGATAGTTCAGTTTGTGACATGAACTTTGCCTATCCCTATCTTCCTCTCAACCTCTGCTCCTTCTGGAGGGGAAAAGAGACTAGCTTTTCTCCTTGAAGCACATCTCTGAGCTGCATGGTGGTGGATGGATGTCCGGCTACCTTAGTTCCCACGTGATAGTCCCTTGCAAGCATAGTCTAAAGTTTCTGCCAATCAGCTCAGCTACTGAAAAGCTTAAAAGGCCAGGAAAGAGCAAAGGTGGGAGGCTGGGAGATGGCACAGTGGGTGAGAGCACAGGCTATACCAGAATAGGGATCCGAATTTGAATCCCCAGCACCTGCATGGAGAGCCTGGCTTGGCAGGATATTCCCGTAGCTACAGCCCTGTGGAGAGCAGATTCAAGAAGATGGCTGGTGTTAAGGTTTAAATCTCTGTTCTGCTGGACAGAACACACCAAGCCAACATGGTTCCGCTTGGAGAGGTTTAATGAGAGAAGAGGAGAGGAGAGGAAAGGCCAGCCATGAGCACGTGGAGGGAAGGGGTGGAGGGTGGGGAGAGAAGGGACAGGGATAGAGGGGGGGAAAGAGAGCAAGAAGGGGGGAGTAAGAGGGAGAGGAGGGTGCAAACAGCCCCTTATGTAGTCAGGCACAGCTGGCTGTTGCTAGGCAACTGTGGGGCGGAGCATACCTGGCTGTTCCCAGGTAGCTGTGGGGGTGGAATTTAGACCAAATACCAACAGCTGGGACTTGCTGACTCGCCCAGTTAGCTCCAGGTTCACTGAGAGGCCTCATCTCAAGGGAATAAGGTAGAAAGTGCTAGAGCACAAAATTACCTGCTCTATTAGCCTTATGGGACAGCATGGGTATGTACACCTGTACAAATATGCATGCGTGAGTGTGCGTGTGTGCACGTGCACGCATGCACGCACGCACGCGCGCGCGCGCGCGCGCACACACACACACACACACACACACACACACACGCAAGTACACGGCGCGGTGAGAGTGGGAGTAGGGGTAGGGGTTGGGTTCAGAGCTTAGATAACAAACCCTGTGACCTCTACAGATCAGAAGGAAAATGAACTTTAAAATGTATAGTTTTATATTCTTTAACACAACAGATCTCTTGTGTTCTTCTCCCCCCTCCCCCTTTCCTCTTTTGAAGGCGTGAATCCTTTTTATAATAGAAGTGTGCTTGTAACAGTTCCTCTCCCAAATACTCTGGTAGAAAGCCTGGGGAAATTTTAATGGTTCTGAATTCAGCCTGTGGATTGGTGATAAGGATTCAAGGCAAGAAGCCTTTTAACTCAGAAAAGAATCTGTTTGCAGCCATTGTTCAATAAATGCAAAGTATCTGGTTATTGGCACGTAGTACAATGCACCACTGAACTCCATAGAGCTGGCCAACTCCATGATGCCCATGGTGTGTGTGTTGGGGGGAGGTGTGTGTGCAAGTGTATGTGTGTGTGTGTGTGTGTGTGTGAGAGAGAGAGAGAGAGAGAGAGAGAGAGAGAGAGAGAGAGAGAGAGAGAGAGAGAGATTCTTCTAGCAGGGTCCACAGAATCAATGGACTCATGGGAACTTGCAGAGACCAGGAAACCTGTAGGGGTCTGCCCTAAGTCCTCTGCATGGACATTATGACTGAGTAGCTCAGGATTCTTGTGGAAATCCTAACCATGGGAGCTGGGTCAGGGGCTGTCCTTGACTCTTTTGCCTATGTGTGGGACCCTTTTCATCCTACTGAGGATTGGGAAGGAGGAAAGGGCTGGATGAAGAGGGTAGGGGAAGAGAGGTCGGGAGGAAGGGAGGGGAGGGGAAACTGGTCAGGATGTAATATACGAGGGAAGAATAAAAAGACTAAAGAAAGAATTTAAAACAGTGTTTCTCAAGGCTGAATGAATTGATACTTTTGAGCTGAGGCACAGTTGAAGGTTGTCAGTGTGTGCTGGTAATGACAAAGCTCAAAGGAAACTGGGAAAACCTCATGCCATGCCCTCTTTTTTAAAAACAAAACAAAACAAAACAAAACAAAAAAAAAACCAACCAAAACCCAGAAATACTGTCGGAAAAATTAAAATTAAACCTCACGAGAGTCTGTGGGCATGGAAAGTCACCAGCTCGCTAATATTAACACAGCTTGCAACAGAGCCTCACTGCTCAAAAATAGGACAGTCAGTCATATCACTATCGCTGGGCTGTTTACATTCTTCGGGCCAGCCCTGAACTTCTTCCTGCCTCTGGCCCCTGGGCATTGCCTTTCTGGAGGTTTCTGGATGATCAGCCAAGCTCCGCAGATTCCAGGAACTTTCCCTCAGAGAGGGAGCTGTAAGAAAGACACCTGCTCTGTTTGCAGCGAAGTGGTGAAGCTTCAAAGGAGCGGCTAGGCACCAGAGGCCACGTTTCTAGGTAGCATTTGGTTGCCGTCAGGGAGGGGCAGACGAGGACCCTCGGGCTTCCCCCTCACCATGGAGAACTTACTGCCTTCGTCCAGATTTTCTTTCTTGAAAAAGTATCCTCTCCACTCGATTCGGAAATATTTATCAACGCTGAGAAACCAAAAGGCCGAAGAACAGGTATTTTGTTTGTGCTAACTTTAAAAATAACCGGAGCTTATTTCTGGGTGTGGCTCGTCGAAGCTTGGGGAATGAACGCTTTCTGGGGCTTTCTTGTGCTCACAGGCACAGGTTGGATCCAGCTTGTTACTTGAGCTTGGCAATCAGAGGAGCCTGCTGCTTGGGAGGGATTACTTGACTGTGGAGGTTTTAGATCCTGAGCTGAAGCACCCGCTGCGGGGGGGGGGGGACGGGGACTTATTTTGCCTTCTTCCGATATCTAGATGAATCTACCATACTGCCGAGGTTACTCTTCGATACTTTGATCATTTCTTCAGTGTTTCAAAGACAGAATTTGAAACCACTCACAGCTCAATTGGTGAGGCAGCAAACCCTAGAAACACACTTGTTTTCCTGCATGTTTCTGCGCTTATGTTAATGTCACCAGGATCTGCAAAATGAGGATTTTCTGCATGGTCCTAATCAGATCATTAGTGGGCTGATGAGATCGTTTAGATATAATAGATAATTCTTATCTCCAGTTCGTAGAGGACAGGGCACAAGAATTATTAGTCCCTTTAGCCAATTGAAGGCTACAATTTCCAACAGGAGACGCTAGCATGCGGCTGTATAAGCATTTCTTTTTAAAAACCTGTTTTAAATGCCTGGTTATTTTCATTTAGAAACATGTGTGCTCATTACACTGATAACCTTATCCACTGATAGCTAAAAACTGCTCTCCTAATTGCACTGGATCAGAGAGGTAACAATGTGTGGCCCACTTAAATGCAGGAGTTCATTTAGAAGCCTGGCAAAGGAATACAGATATGAAAGACAGGTCTGTCACCACGCTGAAGGTGACCAGCCCCAAGCACTCCGAACGGTGCTCTCACTAGAACGGCAGAGGCAGGCAGCGGATATTGCTAGTGTCTGTTTGTTTTCCTTGGTGGTAGAAAATGACCCAGTTAGTAAGATGCTTCCCAGACACGGAAGCAGAGACCGGCAGAAGGAAAACCCTTCGGTGACCCCTTTTCCCCAAAGCGCATGCCTCGTTTGAAAGACAAACCCAACAGATCGTCATTATTGGGTTTTCAAGGAACTGCCTCCATGCGTCTACAGAAGCGATTCTGACTAGTGCTAGGGACTCAGTCTGCATCAAGGGAGCTTTTACCTCATTTACCTCTCTCTCTGTTTTGGTGTAACACTCAGTGGGAATCAATTCATTCTCTCTCTCTCTCTCTCTCTCTCTCTCTCTCTCTCTCTCTCTCTCTCTCTCTCTCTCTCTCGGCAGGCCTTGGTTCTGAAGTAGAAAATAAGAGGACCACATGGTGGTACCCAGAGTCTTTTTTTTTACACCAGTAGCAATGTCATTTGCTCCCCCCCACACACCAGGGAGGGGGAAAGAGTGGTTAATAGCACGGCTGTGGGGGATGGGGCATGGATTTCTTCCCTCTTCTGAGTAATGTGTGTGGAGAGAGGTGGCTATGTTGCCTAAATAATCCTGTGGGCTTTTTGTTTGTTTGTTTGTTTGTTGAAGTGTTTTATTGTTTACTTATTTATTAAGTTATTTGTGTGTGTGTGTGTGTGTGTGTGTGTGTGTGTGTGTGTGTGTGTGTAGGTGCCCAAGGGAAGGACATAGAGGATAGAGGTTGAGAGCAAGTTGTCTTGTCTTAGTTTCTCCTCCGTATTATCGTTTTGAGATGACCTTACTGAAACTGAAGCTAGATGTTGTGACCGGGTTGGCTGGGCAGCAGGCCCTCAGGATGCCCCTCTCTGCCTGCCAGTGCTGGCGTTGCAGGTGTGAGCTCCTGACCCCGGCTTTTCACATGGGTTCTGGGCATCAGGACGCAGTTCTTCTAACACGTACAGCAGGTGTATTCCCACTGAGCCGTCTTCCCAGCCGTTACTTATTTGGTTTTTTTGAGGCAAGTTCTCAACAGAGCCCAGGTTAGCCAAGCCTGTCTTTGAATTCCTCATCCCCCTGCCTCTACTTCCCAGGTCCTGGGATGTATGGGTATGTAGCACCACACCCAGATGCTGAAAGTTTATTCTGAAAGTACTAGAAAATCATGCCTTGAGAAGAGCCGTCAGATCCAGTATGGGGATGTGAGACTTGGGCTGGGTAGATGGTCATCTCCCCAGTTTACAGCCATGTGGAGTGGCTGGGAACAACTGAAAGCTTTATGCTATGTTATTCATGTTCTATGTACGTTAATGGAAAAATACTGCGTTTGACTCCTTTCTAGAGCCAATTACGGCTTTTCAGGCATACGGAGAAATTGGGTCAATCCGGTTAAACTTGGAAAGCACGGTAAGGGGTTGTGGGGAAGGCTAATGATGGCCACATTCAGACAGCTATTGCCTCTCTTCCTTACAACCCTGCAAATCAGATCTACAACAGAAAGCTGAGGGGGTAGAGACGCACAGAGCAGGAGCATTCTTCTGGAAGCCAGCCAGTTAGAAAATGTAAAAGCCTGAGTTTTTAAACTTTATCCTTTTTGCCATACTCCCCCTCACAACAACCTAGTGATAACAACAGGCTACTGACCTATTTCCTGGACAGTGTCCCCAAACCTCAGACCACTGTCATTCTGACTGCCATTTCCGTGTGTGTGTGTGTGTGTGTGTGTGTGTGTGTGTGTATGTGTATGTGTGTGTGTGTGTGGTATTTATTTATATAATATATACAATTAATTCCTAATTTTCTGTACTTATTACTTAAATCACCCATTAGCAAATTTGTTTAGGGAAAAATTCATATTGTTACTGTAGTTGAAAAAAAAACAATGCCACTTGCTATAGCTAGAAAACTAAATGCATTCAAAGCAGAGCCTTTAAGTAGACAATGTTACCTGTGTACACAGCTTACTGCTAGCTCTTAGAAAGCTGAGATAGGAGGATTAAGAAATGGGGGTCCAGCCTGGGCTACATATAAAAATAAAAATCAAAAGTGAAAAAGAGAAAGGAACATCAAAGGTACATTCTAAGCCTGAAAGCTATTTTGTTTGGTTGTTTGGTTTGGTTTGCTTTTCTGAGACAGGGTTTCACTGTGCAGCCTTGACAGTCCTGGGACTTGCTTTGTAGACCAGGCTGGCTTCAAATTTACAGAGATCCACCTGCCTCTGCCTCCTGAGAGTTGGAATTAAAGGCATCTGCCACCACTGCCCCGCTTCTGAAACCTGATTTTTAAGAAGGAAAATTGGCTTGCAACTGAGCTGTTCAGGGATGGGAGTGTGGCTCAGTGGTATATACTTAACATGCACAAGGCCTTAGGGTTGACACTCAGTGCCCCCAACCAACCAAAGGGGAAGTACGCACTTAAAGCTTTCTTGGAGGCCAGCTGAGGCATCTCCTGAATGACGATGGGGGTGGGGTAGGGGTAGGAATTAAAAGGCAAGACAAACTCTTCCAATTCCGAGTGATTCGTTGTTGTCGAATGTAGTATCTGCACCCTAATGTCTTCACACTTAAGTGCCAACAGGTTGGTAATCCCAGACACACCATCTGCTTCTGCTCCTCGGTGTGTTCAAACACACTCCCCTCTGAGAATTCCTCCTCTACTTATTACAGCCTGCCTGGAGACGCCCCCTGCATCCTTACACTCAGGTTGCATGGACTGAGAAGAGAACCTTCCTCCAGCTCTGCAGGGAGATACAGCAGAGCCCTCTCTTTCCTATCCAGATAGCCAGCACTTTGATTACCTCACACTGCTATCGTGTTCAGCATGGTAACTAATTGCTTCCATGTCAATATACATATATGCACATGTGACCTTGCCTCATGAGCTGTTTACTCCCTCAAGCTCACTGTGCAACATGCCAAAGGCTGGTGTGAGAGACACCTGTACTACAGACAGAGGATAGGTACCAGAATGCCTGTGACACACACTATTTTTACCCATGTCTTGAGTAGGCCAAAGGGTCCCCCCACCCACCTCCCGCCATACCATGGTCTAAGTCATGGTCACTGTTACTCTTATCCACAGTGTCTCCTCGATGTTCTTCCCCTTGTCCTTGGTGTTGTAGAGACAGGTTTTGACCCAGGACTTGGTTTGTGGGTAGCTTTTGTTGTCGGTGGTGATGTGTCTGTTGGGGCACGTCAATGTCTTCGCTCTTAAGTACCGACAGGGATGTGGTATTCCAGATACACCATCTGCTTCTCATCCTCTGTGCGCCTAGATCTCTAGCAGCAAACACTTCACGAATCTGGGTCTCTACCCAGGTAGAAGGTTAAAGTCATGAGTATGTGAAGATGCTATATTGGGAAGACTCACGATTATCAGAATTCATGAGATGGTACAGCAGGAGCAGGTAGCCACACTTCAATGGACCTTGAATTTGTTAAGTCCAACATGGTTGCAGTTCCTTTATTTTGGCCTTAGAGCAACAGTCAAGGTGTGGTTCATGCATCAGCATCCAGCTAGTGGGAGAATAAATGTGACTTGCAGGTAACGCTCTTCGGAGTACTAGAGACCAGCTGCTCTGTGGCTCAGGTGACCAAGAGGGCCACTGAGTAGGGAAGGGAGAATTTGTTCTACCACTTGGTAGGCTGTTCCTTGGCTTCAGCCTAGGGTGGCCTATGGGGACATAGAGCTCTTCACTGCTTTTGAGGGTGGCAGACTTGGCAGGGATATTATGTATGGATGTAAGGAGCCAGCGTGTGAGCTCATTTGGAAAGACTGTTCTCTCTTTGTTAGATGAGGTCTGCTAGTCCTATAGCCTTCAGTTATGACCTTAGAGCCAATCACTCTCGAATGCTCACTGGGAGTACACTGTGGCCTTGTATATTCAGTTACCTGTTCAATGACTATCTGGACGCCTTGCAAACACGGTAAATTGACTGTGTTCAGGGAGAGCTCTCCAACTCCGTCCTATAAACTAATTTCTCTTCCAGCTTTTCTATCAGTCAACTTAAGAGCTCAGACCACGAAACCTTGGCATCATCTTGGTATCTGCCTTTCTCTTCCTTACCCCGTTTCCCACGCATTTCAAAAGACCTCGTTCTTTGAGGGAAAGAACTGATGAAATGTAAACACACAGACACACTTATTGAAATGGTTTCCAAGGAATGCTGGGTAATACAACACAAGCGTCTATACACTAGAAGCTACAAACCTCATAGCTGTTCAGTCCACAAAGCTGAGTACTTTAAGTATTCCCGTCCTGGAGCTGAAGGTCTGGAAGGTTTCTAGTTAGTCATCTTGAGTCCAGTTTGGAAGTCAGAAGAATTTGGAGTCTGATGGTAACAGCCGTAATACCCAGACAGCAGCAAGAAGCAGAGGCAGGCAGGCAGGCAGGCAGGCAAGCCACACTGCTTTTCTTCAGATCAGAAGGTTTCCAAGGCGACAACTAGCACACTAGCCAATTCTCAAATGATTATTCAATTTGCCACCATCTTCTTACACACCCTCTCCTCCCTGGATCATTGCAGTGAGAGCCTTCCGGTTCCTGTCCCATATCCACTCTTACTGCTGGAATCCTCACTCTGTAGCGTTCAGAATTTTCTTCTCTACATGAAATCTTCCTTCACCCCAACGAAGGAACACAACTCTTTACAGTTGTTGCAGCACCAGTACTGGATGCATGTCTGGCACAAATAAGACATAAATGTGGGTGAATGAATGAAGGACATTTCATCACTATCGGAGATTTCGTAGGGTCAGGTACATCACAGGGGTAGGATGCTATCATTCAGAGCAGACGATGGTAGCATTAGTGACCCAAGGCTGAGGCAGAGAAGAGCCAAGCTTTGGGAATTGGCTGTCAGCCTGTGCCTCTCTTTAACAGCCTCATCAGCTGAGATCTCTCCTCCTGGAGATCCCTGGCGAGGGGAAGATGTGAGGAAGGATCGGAAAGCACAGGTTGACTAATTTCACAGATAAGATTTTGAGATGATCTCAGCTAACAGAGCCTTGCTGTCTTGCACAGAAAAAAAATTTTTTTCTGCGTAAAGATTAGCATTAAGAACCGATCAAATAGGTTGTGTCCGTTTAACAGCCAATCTGAATCTACTTGTGATGTGAAAAGTCCTCTCCGGAGCAGAGAGATATAGTATAATTTAAACTACATTTTAATTACAGATTACAATCACAGTTTGTTTGGGAGGCTGGTCTAAAGTTTCTCCACAGTGGCTTAAGAGAATGTGCCTCAGTCCAACAGGATCCATGACTTTTGTTTCTATTTCTTTTTAAAAGAAATTTCTATCCCTCCTTACTTATTTGCCTTTAAAAAAAAACGATACTGCTGGGACTTGAACCCACGCCCTTGCACAGGTGAGGCAAGGGCTCTACCTCTAAGCTATGTCTCTAACCTGATAAATAGTATAACTTTTTTTTCCCTGCTCTTTGATTTTTAGAGAATGCCTACTTCAAAGTTAAGATGTTAGGTATTTGAATTGAGCTTGAATTTTAGAAAGCTGGGTCTCTCAAACCTGAGGGTGCATTGATCCTCCTCCCCAATAAGTCTGTGTTGGGTCTCAGTATTCCCAATAAGGTTTCCAGTGTTGCTGGTATGCGCTCAGCCTCCCTAGGTAAAACGGCACATATTCTACTACTGCGTGATCTAAGACATATGAAGAGTTTTTAAGCTTCTAAAGGTAATTTGGTTAGCTTGAGGTTATACCAAAGTTATCTATTTTTAAAAGTTGTGGGGTTTTGTTTGTTGGCTCTTTAAGTCTTTTTTTTTTTTAAAGATTTATTTATTTAATGTATACAAGTACACTGTAGCTGTCTTCATACACACCAGAACTCATTACATATGGTTGTGAGCCACCATGTGGTTACTGGGAATTGAACTCAGGACCTCTGGAAGAGCAGTCGGAGCTCTTAACCACTGAGCCATTTCTCCAGCCTGGCTCTTTAAGTCTTGATGGGGCTGGTGAGCTGGTTCAGCTGGCGAAAGCACTTCCTGCCGAGCCTGGTGACCTGAATTTGACCTCTGAGACTCACATGATGGAAGAGAAGAATGGAGGTCTTGCACTTAAACATGGACACACGCATGTACATGTAACGTAGACAGACACACCAAATAAGTAAGAATGTAAAAAAGGAAGTCATGAGGGCTGATGGTGTGCAGTGGTGGAGTATATGCTTAGCAGCACAAAGGGCTGGGCTTTGTCTGGCTTGTGTGCGTGCATGTGTGTGCATGTGCATATATGAGTGTGCGCATGCGCCTATGTGTGCATGGGTCCATGTATGTGCTTGTATGCGGGCACGTGTGAGTGTTTATGTGTGTGGGCATGCATGCCTGTGTGAGTGCATGCATGTGTGTGTGTGCTAGTCCTTGTGTGCCTAGGTGCACGTGTGTGTGTGTGTGTGTGTGTGAGAGAGAGAGAGAGAGAGAGAGAGAGAGAGAGAGAGAGATTCCTGAAGGAACTGGAAAGTGCCCAGTGTCCTTGGGATTGGTTTGAGAAGAGAAAGATTTAATGGTTTGGGTGCAGGGATAGAATTTAAAACAGAGGGCAGAGATGTTACACCTCCCTCGAGTAGGAGTTTGGGTAAATCTGTGTAGATAGCACTGGAAGTCAATTGCTGTGATAAGACGAAGCTGCACCTTAGTATTCCTGGCTATTAAATATGACATTAAAAGTGGAACTATCGTGGTAATTACAGAATTCCTCTAGCTGATGGGAGGGGGAAAGGCTGCATTTGTAGAAGGGGAGAATCGAGTTACCAACATCCCATAGCCTGGAACTGACGAGGTGCAGGGAGCTCAATGGCTTCTGAGTCACCATCGCCCAGTGTCAGGATCTGCCTTCCTCACAAGCCTATTGTAGGGAATTGGGGGAATTGGCACCACCCATGCTCCTGTAACCCAGTCAGGCTCTTCGTGCTCCCTCAGTTGGCATCCATGCCACTTCCATGTCCTTTCAACCTCTTACCTAGATACTGTCTTCCCTCTCCCAGAACCTCACCCCACAGGCCATCGTTACTTCTCACCTGAGGCAGGGGATAGCATCCTACGATTTTCCCAAGATAGTTTTCCAAGGCCCCAGCTTGTGAACTTTCAGTGGCTTCTACTTGCTTTGGGGATAAGTATGGGGCTCCCCGTCATGGAGGCCTTGATTGGTTTCCCTCTGATGCCTTTCCTTACTACATGCTGGTTTCATCTCCCTCTGCACCTACAGTACCCCTATCTATTCACCCAGTTTCTCTTTCCCTGTTACTTCCTGGCCAGAGTCTTTTCTCCACTGGTTCCCTCCCTGCCTTCCTCTAGTTAACGTCTACTCTCCCCTCAGATCATCACTAAGCATTCTCTTCACCTGGGCAGTTTTCCCTGCTGGGCAAATGCTCTACACTGTGCTGTATTTCCAGCCCCTAGTCGGGTTCCTCCACCCCAGTCCTGTCCAGTATATGCTCTAAAGAAACCGTGCAATTCTTCTTTGCCTGTCCCTGTCCTGAGCAATTCCATTTGTTTATAGAGCTATTTAATACCAACAGGTCCTAGACAATTAGCATCTCGCCTGTCAGACGTGAGGCACTGAATCCAGGCTGATGGAAATGACAGAATGGGGAGTAAGGGGTGTCATGAATTCTATCCGGAGACAGAAGTGCTTAAAAGAATCCTGGTTGTTAGGTCCGGCGAGGAGGAGACAGGATGTGAGTATCTTTATCAGTGTTTGTGTATGTGCTCTGTAAGATTTGTAGGGCTAATTTGTGAAGAAAGCTAGGTGTGTGTTTTGAAGGTTACAGAAAAAAAACTAAGCATGACTCGTGGGCAGAATCATAATGAGTCGCCGCTTACAAAATCCACGGTTACAGGTCCCTCTTTGAAGATCATTGTAACAATGGTTTCTGAATGGGAAAGAGAATACTGAATGACTTAGGTTGGCCAGTTCTAGCCATAAGATTCTAGACAGCGGCCAGTGGAAAGATGAAAGAAAGTCAGACTCAAACGACTTGAGGGGTCCTGGCAGTGTGCACATCCTCCAGCCAGAAAGGAAATATAACTATGTGTAGTAGTGACCTCAGGTGAAAAGCTTATGGAACGTGGACTAGCTTTCCTGAGCCTAATGGACCAATGAATACACAGCTTCGTAGCTTTTATGGCCCCCTCCAGTCAAAGGATAAATAGTCAGGTGTACTTAGATAGTCATGGAGAGATAGGAGCACTGAGGAACTTGGGGTTCTTCTGTGACATTTTAAATAGTAAGTCCCTCCCCAGTGTAAAGCCTCTTATTAATTTTAGTCTGTTTTCCCTGAATTTAACATTGCCAGTGTTCTGTTTTTCAGTGGGAACTCCTAAAGACCACGTTCTGTCCCTGTCCCTATTGCTCACATCTCCTGAACTGTGCTGCTCTACTTGGGTCACACCTGGGCTGACATCTGTACCCAGCTGCCTTCAAAATGTAAAATCCGTATGCGACGGCCTGGCCTGTCATTGTGTCTCTGAAATAAAGGACACAACTGCAAACCCTTGTACATTCCTGCAGATCCCGAAGCTGTGTGCTTATCAGACTCAGTGATAAAACACCAGAGAAGACTCCAGTCCTCAATTGGTTCACTTTTCTGGGGGTAGGGGGTAGGGAGCAGGGGGCAAGGTTGGAGACCACAGTGGAATAGTAGACAAAGGAAACCATGCACTTCATTGTCTGGGAAACTGAGAGGAAGAGGGGTTGTGGTAGGAACATAATCTTTAAGGAAATGTCCCCAGTGACCGTTCTTCCACTAGAACCTTCTTCCAGATGGTGCCATCATCTCTCAAGAGCACCAAAGGGTTGGTGCTTTTTGATACAGGATTCTCTGGGAGACCTTCTGGATCCCAAATATGGAGGCTTGCGAGCCAATTTCACTCCTTTGACAGCTCACACATGACACTTTGCCAACTTCTGTTCAGAACAGAGGATGGCAAAATCTCACACCGTGAACAGACAGTTCCACGTCTTGACAGCAAAAGAAATGATTTCTCTACATATGTTGTACTGCTCAACATTGGTGTGAAAATGCCGAAATTATTATTATTAGCTTGCTCACCCTAATGGGAAGTATGGCTTGGGAGAAACAATGAGAGAATACATTTTAGAAGAAGGAGCTTAAGTTTTTTTATCAAGTGCCTTACCTGGGCTAAGCACTTGGCAAGTTCTTTAGCTCTGCCCTTGGTTAATCCTCATAACACTTGCAAGGTGCATCATGGCATCCTCATCTTGCAGCTAAGAAGGATGACGCTTAGGGAGGTAACATAACTGGTTACACAGGTCATAAATGGTGGCAGTATGATTTTGACTCCAGATCTGTTGACAAACCTCTTCACATGAGACAGACACCTTTCCCTTGACATTGGTGGTCCCTTACTCTTCCTCCTCTTGGTCTTCCTTTTACTTTTTCCTTACAATCAGATGTTCTTAAATTTACTAGAGATAACAGGACTGGGGAGATAGCTTAGTGCTTAGAAGTATTAGCTGCCTTTCCAGATGACACAGGTACAATTTCCAGCACCCATATGCAGCTCACATGTGGAGTACAAATATATATGCAGCAAAACATCAATACTCATAAAATAAACAAATAAAAATTTAAAATTATAATGGTTAGAACTAGAACTATGATAAGTTTTATTAGGAACACTTTTTAATCAAGACACATGTTTGTTATGGGTATTTATGTTGTATATCTTATATAATTATGGAGGCTTAGAATTCCCGTGTTCCTTTCTTGGTGAGTTGAAGGACCAGGGGAGTTAGTGATTTAATTTGGTCCAAGGAAGAAGGCCTGAGGACGGGGAACACTGAAGGCAGGAGATGAAGGTCCCCACACAGAAGGAACAAATATGCTTTTTCTATGACTTTTGGTTCTGTGTGTTCCTTTGTGGGTTGCATGAGGACGAACCATGTTGCTGCAGACACTGAGTCTAGCGATTCAAAGGCTCATCTATTCCCAGATCACTCTCTCAGATATGCTCAGAAATAATGTCTTACCAGCTGCAATCCAACCAGTGAAATTGACAAATTAAACATCAGAAGCCATAAATATCAGGATGATAAAAGTTAAATATTTGAAATGTAACAATTGCAAAGTTGAATGACAAATACCACAAATATCACAAAATGTAGAGGATAACATTGTTTTTTTTAATTAATTAGCTGAGGTATCCTAAAGTGATTCACTCCTACCTTGGGGGCGTGTCTTGGATCTTTAATCACCCCTCACATGACAGCAAGAGAGAACAGGAATGCAGACACTCCTTGCTACATTGAGGGTTCTTCTTTTCCTACCCCACCCCCCACTTCACCCCCACAACACCAGATACCAGAGAAACAAAAACAGAGGGAAAAGAGAATTTAGGAAAATCCCCGAACCTAATTTCTTTCTGTTTGTTTCTTCTTTGAGCAAGATGACTAAGAGACCACAACAACCACTACCAGTCACCCACCTTGCCCCTTATACTGTACCCTCTGAAAAGGTCCCAGAATTCCAAATGTCACATAATCACAGAAACTATCGGCAGCGGGCAAAACCATGCCTCTGCTAGAGCATGAGGCAAATCATAGTCAGCTACTGCAGACCGAAGCAGCCCCACAGCTCTACACCTGGAATTAAAAAGGAAGCACATTCTTATAATATTTCTGTGTTTTTTTAAAAAAACAAATTCCAGAAATTCTCACTACATCCCCTGGTCCTGATATATATATAAAATATATTTTAAAATATATATATATTTAAAGTAAGTCTTGAAAGAGCCATAGACTGGCTTCTGGCTGTGTTTCTCAGGCACTATATATACAACATTTTTGGGCTCAGGTAGTTAGAATATTCCTGGCTGTCATTTCTCCACCAGGGTAAATTAGAGATAGTGTAACCCTACAAACACTGCCTGCAAAATATGTTTATATATGCCATCAAACCTAACACAATCTAAATGCTTTCCTTGACTCGAGCTCTTTTGAGTCAGACCCAGAATAGAGTGGTGGCACATGGCACGGGATGGAGAAACATCAGAAAAGTCAGTGCTCTAACATCAATTGTGACTCAAATAATCTGCAAAAAAAAAAAAATTTTTTTTTCTTTACCAAAATGCAAGACTGTGAGAACATGCTGGAGTTTATACTTGAAATGGACTTTTGCTAGGGCAGTTCCCAAAAGCCTAACTTCTGTTGGTTTCCAAGAAAACCCTGCCCTGGATAGGGTTACAGAATCAAACCAATCTTGTACTGTAATGCACACGACTCTATGTCATAGATGGTCCACAAGGTCTGTGCTGAGCAGCAGTAGTTAGTACCCAACCTCACTGAGTGAGGGATTTGTTTTTCTTCTTTTCCAGGGTGTTTTGCAAATACAGTGATGTAAATTGGACTCGCTCTGGTGCTGGCAAGTCTCAAAGGCCCCGCCTCTCTGCCCCCATATACCTTTGAAAATGGATTTTTATTTGCGAAGGGATTGTTCACAAATAGGTCTCAAATTCCTATGTTAGCTTAATTAATATTAAACACACCGTTTACTATTCTTCTAATGGGGCGAGTTAACGCGTAGCGGGTAAGAGCGTGTTACTGCTGTTAAAGACCACATAGTAGAAAAATTGCAACTGCACTGAAGGAAGTCTTTAAAAATTCATTAAGAGGTAATCAAGCTTTTGCAAACCCATCTGTTATTTGCAGTTGTAACATGGTCAGTGTAACTTGCCCGATATCCTGCGAAAAGTCACCTTTCTGTTTGCTTTTCTTCCTGTGTTCATTGATCGTGCCTTCTTAGGCCCAGCTTCTCCACGGGTCCTCTTTTTAACTGAAGCTCTTGAACTTTCTACCTTTATCGCATCCATGGATAACTATTTTGAATGTTAGTGGTGCTTCTAATGGTGTCTGTACCATCATCTGTTACAATGTTTCTCACTCAGCTAGGCCATGGTTTTATAAATAAAAACAGCTCAGAGAGCAAAGCAAATTTGAAACACATTAATTTTTTTATATAGCAAATATGTTTACAACTAATTTTTAATTCTGTATGTGTGTGTGTGTGTGCATGTGTGTGTGTGTGTGTGTGTGTGTGTGTGTGCAGTTGAGTACAGAAGCCACATCCCCTGGAACTGGAGTCACAGCATATCTGTACCCAGGTTATCTGCAAAGCAATGATTGCTCTTTTTACAGTTATTTATCGGGTCACCAACAACCCCTTGTCCCCAGGGCTAACGTTAGAGATGGTTATGAGCCACCTGACATGGGTGATGGGAATCAAACCCATGCCCTCTGGAAGAGTGGCATGTTCTCTTAACTTCTAAACATCTCTCTAGCTCATGAAAAAATTTAAAACTGTTTAAATAGGGGGCTGGAGAGATGGCTCAGTGGTTAGGAACACTGGCTGCTCTTCCAGAAGAACTGGGTTAAATTTCCAGTACTGTTAATGGTGACTGACAGCCATCTGTAATTCTAGTTTCAGGGAGTCCAATACCCTATTCTGGCCTCCCGGGGCACTGGGCAAACAAGTGGTGCATAGACACGTACACAGACAAGAAACAAAACAACAAAACAAAATGCATATATGTAAAATAAAAATTCCCAATGCATAAAGACATCAAATAGTGTGAAACCTTTCCTTTTTCTCTGTCTCCAATACGAAACTTAACATAAAATGTCTTAAAAAATTATTATAGATTCTGAATTGTTACACAACTGAAATCTTTAATTTTTTTAAATGCAACTATTTCCACAGGGAGTATCCAGTTTCACGAGAATGGTATTTTCTATTTAGTTTGTAGGAAAAAAAATCATCTCTTTCATCTTTCTGCTATGGCTAAAAAGTCTGATAACCTCTGGTCAATGAGGCATTGTTCCAAAGGTCCCGGCTGGAATCAGGGAACAAAGGCTGGCCTCATCAAAGGCTGGCCTCATAGCTGGCATTACAACACTGCCTCTTATGTGGCACTCTTCTCTCTGTCTCTGTCTCTGTCTCTGTCTCTGTCTCTGTCTCCCTCCCTCCCTCTCTCTCTCCCTCCCTCCCTCCCCCGCACCCCCCTCTTCTTTATTCCCAAAGCATGGCCGGTGTGATGTGCCGAGCCAGCCGAGGTTCCTACAGGAAAGAAGTGTGATCCCTTTGGGACCCTAAATGCTCTTTCCGGCCACAGTTTTCCATAACTGGTTTTAGGCTAATAGACAGCTACTTGAGAGAGTTTCAATTCTTACATGACTTAAGGATGATGGAGAGAGTTTTAAATACCAATGCGCACCCTCACTGTGTCCTTTAGAATTAAAGACTACTTATCACGATCAAAACAGTCTTTAGATGAATGCTTTCTGCTTCTTGCAAATCAGTGCTCAAACCTAGGCAGGCATTGGAATCACCTGAGGGAGTAATTAAAGCCTAGACTCCTGGACCTCATCCCCAGAGTTACTAATTCAGCAGGACCGGATGAAGCCTAAGAATTTGCTTTTCTAACAAGTTCCCAGGTGGTAGGGACCCTTCTTTGAGAACTCTTATGGAGGCCGGTTGATGATGCGTGTTTTGTAGAAGCAGAGTTGGTAGGGATTGCTGTACTTTCTCAAGAACAGCCGAGTGTCACTTAGAAAGATGTAGCATCATTGTTGATGCCGGGGGAACAGTAATGAGGACTTATGGCTTGGAAAGTTCTTAATTGACCATTTTCTATCAGCAGTCTCAAGCCAAGCATTACGTAACACTTACTAATGCAAGAAATGATTAAGCAGTTTCTTTGTGCTAAGACTCTAACGTGCAGACTCCTATCTATCTATTCCTTTTCGTTATGGATGTTTATTGATTAAACTGAAGGGGCAACTGGGAATTTTAGTTGTGAATTTAAGTTGTGGGACATCATAAAGGTAGAAGAGCTGTCCTGCCCTCTCTACGATCCAAACTAAAGCCACCATGAAGTCTCAATATTAAAAAAATAAATTTCCCTCACCCCTACACTGCCTCGCGCACAAAAGGGACGTTGAAGACTCAGAACAGCAATTTAGCTGCAAAGATGAAATCAGAATTCCTGCTGCTTTTTAGATCCTAGACATATGTTTATATGTATTTTGTTGATTTTTTTTAATAGAGCATGTTAATGAACATGTCCCAATTACCTCCTGAATAATCTCTCTAAAATACTTGCCTCTGCTAATTTATTCATAAGATTACACTCTCATTTTAGCAACCCTTCCCAACTCTGAGAAGACAAGCCCAAGAGATTTGCGAAAAGCTTCTACTTGGAGCACGAGTTCCCCAGTAGTTGTGTTTGAAGGTTAAATGAAAACCCACAAGTAGATCATAGACAGCGACCGAGAACCAGCCAAGAAAGACAGTGACTATATAATTAAATAATCCAGTCTTGACTGTCATCGAGAGAGCGTCAGGACAGATGTTCTAGATCCGGGAATTGGTCCCTCTCAATGTCGTTTTGAGTCCATCATGAAATGAGTAGGGCCAGACTTGAGTAAAACAAGATGGCGAGTGGAGGGGGGGACGTCAGCAAGCTGGGTAGCCTCTTGTGTGCTTTCTAGCAGGGCACCGTGGAAATATGCAGGGAATCAAAGACGGACACTCTGCTTTTACACTGGGCCGGGAGAAACCCTGCGTAAGGGGCATCGCCCATGTGAGTCACGGCTTTATGAGTTCTAAGAAGCAGTTGAGCTGTTTGCCTCCCGGGTTTTTGGCAACTGAGTCTACTCAGCCCGTACGTAGAACTGCGTCGTCTCTGTCGGAAAGCGCTAAGCTTGTCTGGGTTGTTCAGAAGAAAATTGATTTCTAGTTTTCCCAAATGTAAATGCTTTAATCAAATGTTCAGTCTTGGTTGGCATTTTCCCATTCCCTGATTACTCGTGTTTTTCCACGGTGTAATCTCGTCGGTTTGGTGGTGTAGCTCAGTGGTAGAGTATCCACACTGCAGGCGGGAGGCCTTGACTTCCATCCCAAGTACTCTCTCCTGTTAAACAAACGGAGAAACAAAGCCAGGGTTGGTCATTTGAGCCTAGGAAACGACATATGACCATGTGGGTGCTGTAGGTTTTCACCTGCCCTGGCAGATGTATCTTTGTGTTTGTCGGAAGAGAACTCGCCCAACGTCAGTTTTCAATCCTGTTGAATCTGCCGCTGTTGCCACTGGTTAAGAAAAAGAAAAGGAAAAAGAAAAGGAAAAAGAAAGCCAGCAACCTGGGTTGCGAGGCTCAGTGCAATGGTGGAATTCTTGCTGGACATGTAAGAGGCCTGGAGTTTGAGCCTTGGCTTGGAACAAAAAATAAAGTTTCAGGGTACACAGCCACATAAAAAACGAAAAGCCTACATGTCGCTTCAGTTTTCAAGAATGAGGTATAGTCGTATGTTTTTAAAACATCACTAATTAGAGTCGAGAGAAACGTCTCCACAGAACTCCTGAAGTCAAGAGCCAAGTTTCTGCTTCACTTCCTAATATGGGCCTTAAAAACCATAGCCTCAGTTCAGTCATCTGACCCTCCCATTAACATTGCCTTGAGCATTTTTTAAAATTTATTTATTTTATGTATGTGAGTGCACTGTTGCTGTCTTCAGACACACCAGAGGAGGGCATCAGACCCCATTACAGATGGTTGTGAGCCACCATGTGGTTGCTGGGAATTGAGCTCAGGACCTCTGGAAGAGCAGCCAGTGCTCTTAACCACGGAGTCACCTCTCCAGCCCCGCCTTAGGCATTTTTCATGGCTGCCGTGGCACTTTGTCATTTGATTATGTCACAGGCCATGCTACGTTAAACTCTTTACATCTTTCTAGGAACAACCAGCTAAATGTTAACCTCTTTCTCTAATTGCTTCCTCTCATTCAACCTACTGATTTGGATGCTTCTAGTTACGAGCAGAAGAAAGTGTCACGTGTTGTCCCGTAGTACAGGAAGCCCAGCGCGTGTCAGGCTCTAGTGGGGGAACTGGCTTCTTCCTGTCACTACTCTTCATCCTTGCTGTTCACTTGTCACCAGGGATGTGTGGGAAGAGGAACACTGAGATCGTCGCAGCCCTCTCAAGCATTGAGTAGGATGTCCTGTCCAGCCACAGGCTGTTGAATCTGCCCCTGAGCCTTCCTGCTTCAGTTGGTCCCAGTAAGATCTGAGAACACGCGCTTCTGCCAATTCCCCGGCGGTGCTGATGCTGCTGGTAGTGGGGCCACACGGAGAGACCTGGAAGGGTGCGGGTATTTGAGGGTCACTCATGATGTTCCTCCAGTACGTATTTGATCATTTAGAGCATAACATGGAGATCGCGTTACTGCCCACCTTCCAAAGGGCCTGATGCCATTCTAGTTTGTGGAACTCTTCTAGGACAGGAGCACGTCCAATAACCCCAGGGCTCCATGTACCAGGTTGCTTGAAAAGTTTTCTGTCTGGCTCTTTGAAGTAGGGCCAGATCAAGTCCCAAATTCAACTTGTTCCCAGATTATAGGAATATCTCTACTACCCTGCTTTCTCTGGTTCCCCATTTCACCGTAATAAAGAATATTTGGCAACATTAAATTATTTTTAATATCTAATAATATAGGGTATGGGTATTCAGACATTGCCTCTTATAACCAAAAAAAAAAAAAAAAAAAAAAAAAAACAAAACCAAAAACAAAGGTCCCTGAAGGCTTCTGGTTTTCCATATAATCTTTATTTGTAGCAAAGAACTTTCTAGCCTAAAGGTTGGTTGGTTTTTTTTTTTTTTTCTTTTTTTTGCAATTTGCTTGTGTTGCACAAACTCTTTCCTGCTGATTTTGACTCTGTGTTTCTCTCCTCTTTCTCCCAAGTCAGGCTGGCAAATTGCAATTCCTCCTTCCAAATCAACTATCTTGTAAACCATCCCTTTGTTATGGAGTTATTTTGTGTAGCACGCTCACTGACTGTAACAGTCTATGTGCATGAGTGATTTGGGCTAAACTTCAGAATTCTCATAAGCTTTGGGTTATTTTCTGTCTTGAGTATCTCCCTCTCTATTATCATAATGGCTTTTTTCCCATTTATTTGCACAATAGGAAACACTGCAGAGAGAAATGACTTTTGCAGGGGACATGAAAGGACACAGGACAAGATTAGGCAAAGGAATATATCTGTATATGTATACACACACACTTCTAGTTGGCGTAGAAAACTTTGAAGTATAGAGCGTGCTGCTTTGAAGGTATGAGGAAATAACCTTCCCAAAGCTCGTCCAGACCAGAGTGCAGTGGGATAAAGGGCTGAAATGTTTCCTCTATGAAAAGGAGAAAGCATCTGAATGGAGAGACGAGGCCTAGTGAAAACTGCAAACATAGCCAGTGGCCTCCAAACATGATGCCAAACTCACTTAGGACAGCCGAGCCACCAGCAGAAAGATGCTCCCCGGCAGCTTAAACTTCCTCAGCTACCGTGAGGCCATCGCATCCCCACACTGTCTTGTCCAGGAATGAAGAGTATATTCCTCAACCCCTAAGATCTGACAACTGTGCTGGAGGTGAGAGCAATGTGGGCTTTAGTCAGGCATTGATGTGAGTGCCGTCAAAATCCAAAGTACAGGCTGAAATTTCCTATGTGTGAGGAAGCACGCACCTCAGAATTGCTAGCTTCCGATTTCAAGTGGTTACGAGGATCCAAAATCTATACTTTCCTCTGCTCTGGGCAGTGCTTGATGCTGTTCAGGATTTCCTCCTACTTTGATCACCAACTCCCAGTTAATCCCTTTGTGCCTAATGCTACATTGTTACATTCTGAAAATCCCTTAAATTCTCCCCCACCCCATCCTTTGCTCTGTAGCAGAATTTGGTAGCAAAGGCCAAGGTGGGATTACCTTTATTTATTCCACAATAAGTACTTATAATAACAATCGATAATGGTTGTCAACTTGACTACATCTGGAGTGAACTACAATCCAGAATTGGAGGGCTCACCTGTGATCCAGATCTTGAGGCTGGAAGACACAAGTTTCTCACCTGGACCTTGACATGGAGATCTTGAGGTACAGTGCCCATGAAAAGTTTAGGCCCAGTCAAGGTGGTACATGTCTTTAATCCCAGGAAACCGAGGCAAGGAGATCTCAGTCCTGGGTCAGCCTAGGACAATGCAAGTTTTAGATCCAGGCATGGTGGCACATACCTTTAATTTGGGTCACACCTTCTGCTGGAGACCTACATCAGGACATTAGAAGAAAGAAGGTTCTTCTTCTGCTGCTTGCACTTACTTGCCAGCACATCTGTTAGAACCAACTTCTACAGAAGACCAGCTTACAAACAGCCTTGTGGACTGAGCAACTGCTAGGTTCTAGATGGGGACTTCCCATCCACAGCTGCCCATTGATGGGTTAGCTGGACTACAGACTCTAAGTCATCACAATAAATTCCCTTAATATAGAGAGATATTCCATAAGTTCTGTGACTCTAGAGAACCCTAATACACAATCTTTCAGATTATGCACTTATCCAAAAAAAATCTTATATATATGAGAATATATATCTATATATCTATATCTATCTCTCTATATATATATCTATATCTATCTATCTATCTATCTATCTATCTATCTATCTATCTATCTATGAATGAAAGTTAGATAGATAGGATGTTTTTTCCTTTTTGGGGCTAGGAACGGAGCTAGGGTTTGGTGCATGCTAGACTCTAGCCTGCCTACCAGTGAGCTACATCCCCAGCTCTCAGGATGGTCACTTTTAAAATGGATGCATTTACACGTCACAACAAGCCTTAAGGTTTACAGAACTTGGGAGACTCCGTGTGTATTTTACATGGAAATAATGAAGTCTTAAGCTGACTTTTGCGTGGCTACTCACATTCATCTTGCTTTTTTTTTCTTTATTCTTTAATCTTTTTTTTTTTAACAGTCCAGTCTTTATCCCCGTCCTGGTCTGCCCTCTGATTGTTCCTCATCCCATCCCTCTCCCCACCCCACTTCTCCAAGAGGATGTTCCTACCCCATCAAACCTGGGGCCTCAAGTCTTGGGTGCATCTTCTCTCACTGAAGCCAGACCAGGCTGTCCCTGCTGTATATGCGTCGGGGGCCTCGTATCAGCTGGTATATGCTGTTGGTTGGTGGCTCAGTGTCTGAGAGATCTCGAGGGGTTGGGGCAGATTAGATTAGTTGAGACTGCTGGTCTTCCCAGGGGGTCGCTCTCCTCAACTTCTTCCAGTTTTTCCCTAATTCAACCGCAGGGATCCAGCTTCTGTCCATTGGTTAGGTGTAAGTATCTGCATCTGACTCAGCTGCTTGTTGGGCCTCTTGGAGGACGCCATGCTAGACCCCTGTCTGTAAGCACACCATAGCATCAGTAATAGTGTCAGGCCTTAGAGCCTCCCCTTGAGATGGATCCCCATTTGGGCTGTCACTGGACCTCCTTTCCCTCAGGCTCTTCTCCATTTTTGTCCCCGTAGTTCTTTCATGCAGGGACAATTCTGGGTCAGAGTTTTTGACTGTGGGATAGCAACCCCATCCCTCCACTTGATGTCCCATCTTTCTACTGGAGGTGGACTCTACAAGTTCCCCCTCCCCACTGTAGAGCACTTCGTCCAAGGTTGCTCCCTTTGAGTCCTGAGGGTCTCTCGCCTCCTGTTTTTTTTTTTTTTTTTTTTTTTTTTTTTTTTTTTTTTTTCCTCCTCCATATTCTCAACTGTAACTCTTGGTTCACCTTCAACCCAGAAGACTGGCAGTATATATAGTGACAATTTCAAACAACACTCTAGGTTCAGAATCTGTAGGATGGGGAGTCATAGTCAGTGCAAATGTTAATAGTTAAGAGTCTACTTTATAGTTCTCCAGTGTTGTCCTCTCAGTCTCATCAAATAGGTCACATGCTTGGATGTATACAAGCTATTAAATGTGTACAAGCCGATGGAATTCTGTGGGAGATATTTTCAAAGTACTTAGGGTCCTGTGTGCAATTAAACTAACCAAACACTGGTAACTTGTATTCGATGCCTTCTATTTTTAAATCCTTGCTCTCAACTTTTTCTGTAGCACTGCAGAGACATGGACTTGAGCAGATGTATAGTGTTTCTGGCAGGCAGCTCTTGGACACTGATTTCCTATGACATTTTTGCAGTGACCCCATTTCCTCATACTTGACACTTCATATGCCCTCTATTGTATAAGAAACATTGGTGTATAGAGTAGGTTAACTTACAAAAAGTGTCGTGTCTTTCTTTTAGAAAAATGTTCAGTTTTTTAGTGTCTGGATAGCTGTCAGTAATATGCTTGTGTTGAAGGTATGAAAACTTACTGAATTCCATGCATGGTAACATGTGGCTATAATTCCATTACTGGGGAGGCAGAGATGGGAAGGCTCCCTGGGGCTTGCTGGCCAGTCAGTCTAGGCTAACTGGGTGCCCCAGGCCAATTGTAGGCTTGGCTCAAAGGAGGTATTCAAAGGATGGTACCCAAGGCTGGTTTCTACACACACACACACACACACACACACACACACACACACACACACACACGTGCATAAACATACTCAGTACTTTTTTTAGACCAACTATATGGGACTTCAGGGCACATAACTTTGCCTTCTGATTTTTCCTAGGAAATAGGTGAACTATTAGTTTTGATGCTTTAGTTCAGATGATGTTAAAGGTTTAAAAGAAGACAGTAACTGAGGGAAGATTTCAAAGTAGCTTTTCTATAGTCCTTTATCATCTGGATTTATAAAAATGGCAGCTGTCATACTTGCATGTCCTTTATTGGATCAAAAAATAGTTGGACTAGGCTAATTTGTAGCAAGTATTTGCTCTTTATATACTTTTAAATGTTCAAATTTTATTATAATATAAAAAAGCAAGGTAGCTCATATCCTCTTAGGATAAAGCACAGTATGAATAAAATTGGAGCATCATGACCGTTCTTCCCCACGCTTCCCCCAAGAAAAGCCTCACAGTTCTGCCTTTCTCGGTCCTTTGACCACTCTTCTTTCTCATCTCTTTACCCCCACCTACTTTCTTGGTGATGCTCAAGTTTGAAGTGCCCCTCCCCTGAGGAACACTCTCAGCTCCTGTAACCACATTTTGCATTCAATTTTGTGGGTTAAATATTCAACAAAAGAGGAGTAAAACCCAAATTTTAGGAGGCTGGTTTCTAAGGGAACTTTCTGGGGTTGACTGCAAGGAAACTTGGCTATATTGTAATTCATGGCCATTAGGCCCATTGTAGCTAGTCTTCTGCTCGTTTCTTCACGTATCAAGCTTCCACCATGGCAATGCTTCTTCTTTGTTTATTGTCTGTCTTCCTGTGCTTTTTCAATCCCTTCTAACAGTTTTCCATGGAGTGGAGTACTTCCACATGGTCATGCATTTTGCATTTTAGTTTCCTTCTTACACACTGAGGTGGGAATAGCTATATAACACTCACAGAAGGATCCAGCATGCTCTGAGGAGGAAATGAAAGAGGAGAGCATGCTGCTCTGGCTTTAATAGTATTAATTAAAGCTTTAATATGTAAATTGTATGCATATACATAACAAATTCTAACTCTCAATCGTAGGAAATAGAAGTTGATGTTACTGATGTTGGCTAGTGTGGGATAGTTAGTGATCTGGTACAGAATGGGAAACCCATCTCAAGCAACACACGTGTAGTTTCAGCTAATCAGTCCAATAACTAACAATACAGAGGCCCTAATTTTCTTTTCTTTTGCTGTCATAAGCCATCAGAAGCAGCAGGAAAGGGTTTACTTGGTTTATACTTTCTATCACTGAAGCAATCCAAAGCAGGGACCTGGAGGCAGAAACTGAAGCAGAGCCCAAGGAGGAACACTGCTTCCTGACTTGCTTCTCATGGTTCCCTTGGCTTCCCACTGTGTATAACCCAAGACCACCCATAGTTTCTGGGTACTCCCACATACCTCAATTACTTCCCCACAGACTTCCCTGAATGTAGGTCTATGTGATGGAGACATTTTGAGCTTCCATTTTACCAGCTGACACCAGCTGTGTTAAGTTGATAAAAAGAAACCCCAGCACAACCATAAAGTTGTTGAATTCTAAGTGTTTATACAATGTAATCTTCCTTATAAACTGTGTTTTAAATTATGCTTGTTGCAACATTAATATTCTGTAAGTAATAACTGTTACAAACCAACTTTAAAACTGAGCACCAGACAGCAATTTTATTATAGAAGCCACAGGCTTATGCCATGGGGCATATAAACATCATTAAGCATGCATACCGAAGTGGAGATGAATTATAGATTTCTACACTAGCGCGGCCTGGAAATTGTGGCCATCCTCCGCTTCTGTTTCCTTTGAGTGGCATGAACTACTATGTCTAGCAATAGCTCATTTTTCAAAATAGAAGGAGTGTGTACGTCAAGCCAGAAGCTATCCAGAAGTTTTGATTCCAAATGAGCTTAACAGGCACCCTGCATAGTAAGACAGACAACTTGGTCCATTATGTTGAACGTGTGTTGGAAGCATGTTATAGGAACCGATATAGAAGAGCAATTTTTTTTAATGGTTATTTGGTCACGGAGGAAAAATAGCTGTAGAGGCTTTTTCTTTGGAGCAGATGGCAAGGGAGGGGTCTTTGGAGGATGCTCCAGCACTGGCCACAGGTGCAGTCCTGCCCTCTAGTGGATATAGGTGAGAGTGGTTCAATGGCTACCTGCGCTTTAAGAATAGCAACTATTCATTAAAAATCATTTACTAGGGGCTTGTGTGAGGTGCTAAGTGAAAGGCTGACTTGGAAAATGATAGCGGCCAAAGTAATATTGGTTCTTCGGCTTCGATGGGAAGGCGACTGATTTCTAGATTCTATCCCAGCTATTCTGGTTGCATATACTCAATGAGAAAGGTCAGGGGTCCTTCCTCGAGCTGTCATTCTGAACCTTTCATAAACCTGGGGCTTCAGAGCACACTCCTGAGCAGGAAAGGATTTTGGAAACCGGCTCCATGATGACTAGTCCTCGCAAGACCAGAGACGCAGCCAGAGCTCGTGTTTACAAGTGAGGGTACGGCGTGGAGGAGGCCGCTGACAGGAACACCAGCTTCTCTCTGCGTCGTCCGAGGAGATTGTGACGGCTGTGAGTTGGGAGAGACTTCCAGAGCTGTGCAGAGAGCGCCCAGGCGACTCTGTGACACGGCTATGGCTGTGCCTGTCTCGGTCTCGTTCCCCCGGCCTCCTGGAGAGAATGTGTGGCTGGAGACAGGGACGGGTGTGCTTCCGCCCCTTGGGCCGGCGGGTGTGTGGAAAGTGGGCAGGCGCTATCCTGAGAGCCCAAGGGTTAGCCTTGGGCCCCGCGCGCTCTCCTACAAACCCTCTGCATCCCCAGACAACGTCCATTAGGGCCCGCAGGCTCGCTTCACTGCACTTCCGCTCACCCTCGCAGAGAGCCGGAGTGCGCCTGCGCGCGCGCCTCTCCCGGCGGAAGTGGTAGCGACAAAGCTCGGTGGGCGGCGGGCGGTGTAGTGCAGGGAGCGCCGGGCGGCGGGCGGCAGGGAGGGGCGGAGCGCAGGAGGTGGAGGCGGGAGCAGAGCTGCTCGGCCGTGCGCGGAGACGCGCGGAGCCGGCGGGCCAAGCTTGACGGGCCCCTCGCCGCTCCTCCTCTCCCCTCCCTGCCACCATCCTGCTCGTTCTCCTCCGGACGCGGCTGGGCTCCGTGTGGCGCCACCGTGCCGCCAGCAGCGCCCGTTCGCCCGAGGCGCGTGGGGCGCCCCCGCAGCCCCGCGAGTGAGTCCTCGCAGCTTGGAGGGAGGGAGGACGTCTTGGGGTGCCAGGGAGGATTCCGGGTATTTACTCCTGCCCCTATTTCCAGAAACTTCCAGGTCCGGAGGGAAGGGGGCGTCCGGGGAACGTCTCTTGCCCGTAGGGCGCCTCTAGGGCGCCGCCCGGCTGGTGTGTGTCGCTGGCGCTGCAGGCGGCGCAGGGGGTGGGCTAGGGTGGTGGCGGCGGCTGGGCGGGGGTCGCCCTGCTCCTCTCCCCTCTCAGCTCCGCTTCTCCTGGTTTCTCTTGCAGATGCTGCTGCTAGGGGTGGTGGGAGCAGCCGTGGGACGCGTGGCCGGGAGCGGGGGTGACAGCCTGGGATTCCAGGGTCTTCTCTTCCTTGTCCTCCTCCTCTCCTCTCTATTCCCAGTGTGGCCGTGGCTGACACTAAAGACTTTGTAGCCATCAACCAGAGTGCAGTTTCGATGGAAAATGAAGGTAAAGGCCCCTGGCAGATGGGCTTGTAATACAAGAGTTGAGGGTGTGGTGGTTTGCTTTTTAAGTTGTCCTTTCCCACCTTTTTATTTTCCTGATTTTATGTAATTGATTTTTCTCCCCCTTTGCATGTGAAATGTCAGAGGATTTGCTTCCCTAAGGGCATGTAGCTTTTATTTTGGTAACATGGGCATTGCGGGGATTAAGGTTCTGCGGGTGACAGCTTGATTCTGCTTTCCTGGGAAATGGTTATTTTCTTTAGCTTAGGGAATGGAACGGAAGTTTTCATTTGAGATAGCATCTGAGCACATCCTTATAGCTCTTTGAAAGGAATCCGTGGGTGCGAAGTGGAAAGGGGCAGAGAAGGCAGTGGGTCAGATCTCTGTATATTTGCGTAGCAAGCTTTGTTAGGGCGTGTGACTGAATCATAAAAAGATTTCTAAAATAAATTCCAGCTTTGACAAAAAGCGTTTTTGAACTCAGATTAAGGGGGAAAAAAAAAACAAACCCAAAATCAAAACACCCTAACCCTTTAGTTTAATGAAATTTTCAGAGAGTTTCCTGTCTTAAAGTCCCGCCCTATTTCAAAACATCTTTGGGAGGTTGACAGTGGAACCTGTTTGTCCCTATTACACATCGTGTTTGGACGCATTTGTCTGTCACATTACTGGATCGCTTTGGCCTCATTCAAATAATGCTTCTCATTTATAGCACTTAGGTTTTAAAAAGTATTGACTAACTGAGTAAATGATTTTTCTTCCCTCTTGAACTAACCATGTTTATTGTTTATGCTGACTTTCTGGCTTGTGTATAATTATCTTTCTTTTTTCCCCACCTCCCTTTTTGACTGGACTGCAAGATGCTAGAAAAGGTACTTGACAAATCATTTCTTCCTCCCTTCCCTTGTTTGCTTTTAAAAT